>NW_007248054.1:157240-200315 GCF_000164805.1 Carlito syrichta
AAGTGGGTTTTCACTGAACTCATAATATACTAATCAGACACTTTTATGATAGATTAGCTAAAGACAGAAAGCAACCTTGGGGTCCTGGGAAACATTACTAAAAGCCTCTTTTTAGTTCTCTTTAGAAACAAGCACTGCAGGATAAGAGAAAAGTAACAAAGACATCTGGACAAGGGAGGCAATTACAAGGCTCTGAAGGTCATAGAAGCCTAAGATGGGAAAACTCCTGACACATGAAGAAATGTACACTTAGAAACTTTCTTGAGACATTTCAAGGACTGTAATTCGGGACTTTGGACTAAAAGTATCATTGTTGGCTTTATGAATAAGACTCGTTGTCTGAATGTTTATAGGGATCTTGGTTTGTTTGTTGGCAAGACCACTAGATGGTAACTTTGAAAGCATATGTACGTGAAGGAATTTTCTTTGTCTTGTCCCTTTACAAATGCTATAAAAGCTCTGTGTTAACTAACATTAAATATCACCTGTTCAGGAAGCAGTTGTCTGAGTATAATATTTTCGTCTTTCGCCTATCCGTCTCTCCTTCAGGAAAGCCCACGACCCTTGCGGGGCTGGACCCCCGCAATTAGAGAAATACAAATTGAAACTACAGTCAGATATCATCTTATTCCCATTAGGATGGCTACTATTTAAAGAAAAGAAAATAGCAAGTGTTAGTGAGAATGTGGAGTAATTGGAATCCTTGTGTACTGTTGGTCAGAATGTAAATGGATACAACTGCTATGAAAATAATGTGTACTCTTCTCAAAATTTTAAAAATAGAATATGATCCATAGTCCAACATCTGGGTATATATTTAAAAAATGAAAGCATGCTTTCAAAGAGATATTTGTACACCCATGTTTACTGCAGTAGCATTCACATTGGCCAAGAGATGGAAGCAACCCAAATATCCTTCAAGGTAAAGAAACATTATATATACATATAATATAGTATTATTCAAAATTAATAATGAAGGAAATTCTATTATATGCTACAACATGGTTGAACCTTGAGAATACTATGATAAGCAAAATAAGTCAGTCACAAAAAGACAAATTCTTCATGATTCCACTTATATGTGATATCTGAAGTAGTCCAACTCATTAAAACACAAAGTAGAATGATAGTTTTCAGGGAGTGGGGAAAAAAGTAAGTAGAGAGCTGTTCTATACGTATAGAGCTTCAGGTTTACGAGATAAAGAAGTTCTAGAAATCTGTTACATAACAATATGAAAATATCACAAATGAAATGAATAAGATGTTAAATTTTAGGTTATATGTTTTTTTTTCCCCACACCTAAAAATAATTTTTAAAAGAGCTCTATAAAAAGAAATCTATCTTTTACCAGGGCATTAAAAATGTGAGTGGGGGATTAGAAAATGTTCTTGCCCAGACGTCCACTTATAACATATATACAAAAAAAGTTAATATACACTTATAAAGATAGAAAATTAGTATCAGAGAATAAAAATACTAAAACCAAAAATTAATACCTCATCCCTTTACCTCAGTTACCTACTATTCTCTTATAACTCCTCTTCCAGCAAGGAGACATGACGGGATGGGACTGATCACTCAGGTTTTGAAGAAAAGCTACTAAAGAAGGACAAATGTTTCTTTAAAGCTTGTACCAAACAATAGTTCTGTTTTTGAGCATCTACCAACAAAAACCTGTAAATTATAAAGTTACATTTATTAATAAGTGATAATGTTCTGGTCACTGAATATGCATTAGTGAACTCAGTTAATTTACTAGATACAAATGAAGATTTTTTAAATTGAGAATGGTGACCAACACAAGCTATCACCACAGATCTCAGGAGAGTATTTTCATCTCAGGGTAGTCAATAGTTTCACAAACCTATTAAAACTTCTGGAGTTGAATTTAACAGTATTTTTTTTTATGTCAGTGGTTTTAGGGAGTACAAATAGTTTTTCTTACATGGTTGCATTGTATAGTGGCGAGTCTGGACTTTAAGTGTACCTACCACCCCACCTTCACCTGTGCACATTGTACCCAGGAGGTAATTTTTCATCACTCCACCACTTTCTACCCCCCTCCTTCTGAGGTTTCAATGTCCATTATATCATTTTCTATGCCTTTACAGTTTCTAAGTTTAGCTCCACTTACAAGTGAGAAAATGCAGTGTTTGATTTTTCTGTTCCCGCATTAATTTAATTAGGGTGATATTTTCTAATTCCATTCAAGTTGTTGCAAAAGACATTAGTTCATTCTGTTTGATGGCTGAATAGTATTCCATGGTTATATATATATACCACATTTTCATTATTCAGTGACCAGATGATAGGCATTTAGATTGATTCCACATGTTTGCAATTGTATATTGTGCTGTGATGAATATGCAAGTACAGTTGTCTGTTCCTTTGGGTAGGTAACTAATAGTGGGACTGCTGGATCAAATGGTAGATTTACTTTTAGTTCTGTGAGAAATCTCCATACAGATTTTCATAGAGGATAGAGGTTGTACTAATTTATACTGCCACCCAGTGTATAAGCTTTCCCTTTACACTGCAACTGCACCAACATCTATTGCTTTTTTATTTTTTATTTTTAGTAATGGCCATTCTGAGTGGCATAAGGTGGTATCTCACTGTGGTTTTAATTTGCATTTCCCTAATGATTAGTTATATGAACATGTTTTCATATGTTTCTTGGCCATTTGTATATCTTTTTTTGAGAGATGTTTATGTCATTTGTCAATTTTTTTTCTTTCTTAAATTTTTTATTTTAAAGATGTGGGGTACAATTCAGGGTTAGGTATGAAAATGTTAATTATTCAGGTACCCTTGTGGATAAGGTGTTCCCCCATTCCCTGGCAGATTCCCACTACTGCCAATCCCACCCTTTACCCCCGCAGCAGTTTCTCACTACTGTCAATCCTTTTCTTATAGAATTACAATAATTGTTCAAGGTCCGCTTATGAATGAGACCATGTGATACTCAGTTCTTTGTTTCTGTGACAGATCACTCAATATTATAGACTCTAAGTCCATCCAAGTTGCTGTGAATTTCATACTTTTGTCCTTCTTTATGGCTGCATAATATTCCATCGTGTATATTTACCACATTTTTGAAATCCAGTTCTTTTCAATGGGCAGCATGATTGGTTCTATGTTTTTGCTATTGTGAACAATGCTGCAATAAACATACATGTGCAGGTATCTTTTTCATAGAGTGAATTGAGTTCCTCCAGGTATATTCACAGTAGAGGGATTACAGGATCATATGGAAGGTTGATTTTTAGATCTTTTAGAAATCTTCAAACCAAACTGTTTTCCATAGAGGTTGAATTAGTTACATTCCCAACAACAGCGAAGAAGTATTCCCTTTTCCTTGCATCCTCTCCAGCATCTGTTGTTTTTTGAGTTATTGATGATGGCTATCCTGACTGGAGTTGGGTGGTATCTCTGTGTGGTTTTAATTTGCATTTCTTTGATGACTAGTGAGGCTGAGCATTTTTTCATGTGTCTGTTAGCTGCTCATATGTCTTCTTTTGAGAAATGTCTATTCATCTCTTTTGCCCACTTTGTAATGGGTTGTTTGTTTTTTTCTTTTTGTCATGTTTGAGTTCCTTGCAAATTCTTGATGTTAGGCCTTTGTCAGACATACAGTTGGCAAATATTTTTTTCCCAGTCTGTGGGCTGTCTCTGCTCTCTTGACTCTTTCTTTGACTTTGCAGAAGCTTGTCAGTTTGATGAGGTCCCACTTGTCTATCTTATCTCTTATGGCATGGGATTTTGATGAGGAATTTGTTGCCATTTCCAATTTCCATAAGGGTGTCTCCCGCATTTTCTAAGGTTCTTAGAGTTTGAGATTTTATGCTTAGGTTTTTGATCCATTTAGAGTTGATTTTTGTGTATGGTGATAGGTAGGGGTCTTGTTTTAATCTTCTGCATGTGGTCAGCCAGTTTTCCCAGCACCATTTACTGAATAGGTTCTCTTCTCCCGGTTGGTGGTAGAGGCTTTGTCAAAGAAGAGTTGGTTGACAAATTGAGATTTTTCTTCTGGAATATCTATCCTGTTCCATTGGTCTGCATGCCTGTTCTTGTACCAATACCAGACGGTTTTGGTTATTGTAGCTGTATACCTATTTAATTACCAGCAGCATTCTTCTCAGACCTGGAAATGACAATACAGGAATTCATATGGAAACATAAATGAAAATCCAAAACAATCCTAGCAAAAAACCCCCCAAAACAAACAAACAAACAAACAAACAAATAAACAAAACAAAAAATCAAAGTGGGGAGTATCACACTCCCAGACATTTGTCATTCTTAATTGGGTCACTTGGTTTATTCTTGCTGATTTGTTTGAGTTCTTTATAGGTTCCATACATTAGTTCTTTGTATGATATATAGTTTGAAAATATCTTCTCCGTTCTGTAAGTTGCTATTTGCTCTGTTAATTATTTGTTTTGATGTGCAGAAGCTTTTTGGTTTAATTAAATACCACCTATTTATTTTTGTTTTTGTTACAGTTGCTTTTGGGGTTTTAGCCATAAATTCTTTGTCTAGGCCAATGTCCAGAAAAGTTATTCCTAGGTTTTCTTCTAGGATTTTTATGGTTTCAAGTCTGACATTTAATTCCTTAGTCCATCTTGAGTTAGTTTTTTTATATGGTGAGAGATAAGGATCAAGTTTCATTTTCCTGCATGAAGCTATCCAATTTTCCCAGCACCATTTATTGAATAGGGTGTCCTTTCTTCAGTGTATGTTTTTGTCTGCTTTGCTGAAGATTAGTTGGTTGTAGATATTTGGGTATATTTCTGAATTCTTTATTCTATTTTACTGGCTATGTCTGTTCTTATACCAGTATCATGCTGTTTTGGTTACTACAGTCTTGCAGTATAACTTTAAGTCAGGCAACATGATGCTTCCAGCTTTGTTCTTTTTGCTTAGGATAGCTTTGGCCATTCTGGCTCTTTTTTGGCTCCATATAAATTTTGGGATTGTCTTTTCTCCATATGAATTTTGGAATTGTGAACAACGACGTTGGTAGTTTGATAGGGATTGCATTGAATCTGTAGATTCCTTTGGGTAATACAGTCATTTGAATAATGTTGATTCTTCCAACCCATGAGCACGGGATGTTTTATCATTTGTTTGTAGCCTCCACAGTTTATTTCCTCAGTGTTTAGTAGTTCTTCTTGTAGAGATCTTTCACTTCCTTGATTAAATATATTCCTAGATATTTTAGCTTTTTGATTGCCATTGTAAATGGAATTGAGTTCTTGATTTGATCCTCAGTTTGGTCACTATTGGTGTATAGCAGTGCTAATGATTTGTTTCTGTCAATTTTGTATCCTGAAACTTTACCAAATTCATCTATCAAGTCTGGAAGTCTTTTGAAGGAGTCTTTAGGATTCTCTAGATATAAGATCATATCCTCAGCATACAGAGATAATTTGATTTCTTCTTTTCCTACTGGATATGCTATTTTTTTTCTCTTGCCTGATTGCTCTAGCTAGAAACTCCAATACTGTGTTGTATAGGATTGGTGAAAGTAAACATTCTTGCCTTGTTTCAACTCTAAGGGAGGATGCGTTTGACTTTTCTCCATTCAGGATGACATTGGCTGTGAGTTTGTCATATACAGCTTTTATTATTTTGAGGAATGCTCCTTCTATGCCTATTTTACTGAGGATATTTATCATGCATGGATGCTGGATTTTATCAAATGCTTTTTTCTGCTTCTATTGAAATGATCATATTGTTTTTGTTTTTAATTTTGTCCATGTGGTAGATCACATTGTATATATTGTACTGTCCTTGCATCTCTGGGATAAAATGAACTTGATCAGGGTAGATTATTATTTTTTTAATGTGATATTGAATTTGGTTTATGAATATTTTGTTGTGGATTTTCATGTCTATGCTCCCAGGGATATTGGTCTGTAGTTTTATTTTTTTTTTGTTGTGTCTTTTCCTAGCTTTGGTATCAGGGTGATATTGGCTTTGTAGAATGAGTTAGGGAGAATTATTTCTATTCAATCTTATGGAATAATGTCAATAAAATTGGTTCTCCTTTGAAAGTCTGGTGGAATTCAACTGTGAGTTCATCAGATCCTAAACTTTTTTTTTTAATGGAATACTTTTAATTACTGCTTCAATCTCACTACTCATTATTGTTCTGTTCAGGATTTTTATTTCTTCCAGATTCAAGGTTGAGGGGTTGTATGTTTCCAAGAATTTATGCATCTCCTATAGATTGCCTAGTTTCTTTGCATAGAAGTGTTTATAAGAATCTTGGATAATCTTTTGTATTATCATATCAGTTTTAATGTCTCCATTTTCATTTCTAATTGAACTAATTTGAATCTTCTATATTTGTTTCTTAAACAAACTAGTTAGGTGTCTATCAATTTTTAGAACCATATTTTTGTTTATAGATTATATAGTTTTTTCTTTATTTCAAAATATTTCATTTAATTCTGCTCTGATTTACCTCATTTCTCATCTGCTAGGTTTGGGTTCAGTTTGTTCATGCTTTTCTAGTTCCCTGAGGTGTGATATTACATTGCTAATATATGATCTTTCAATCTTATTAATGTACATCTTAAGCACTATACATTATTTTCTGAATACAGCTTTGACTGTGTCCTCGAGTCTTTGATAACTTGTTTCATTGATGTCGTTGATTTTGAGGAATTTAAAAATTTCCATCTTTATTTCATTGGTGACTGAAAAGTCACCCAGGAGCACATTAACTTCCACATTTTTGTTTGGCTTAACGAGATCTTCTTGGAGTTAATTTCTGGTTTTAGTCCATTGTGGTCTAAGAAGGTGCTTGGTATGATTTCAACTTTTTGAATTTATTAAAACTTGATTTGTGGCCTATCATATGGACTATCTTGAAGAATGTTGCATGTGCTGATGAGAAAAACATATATTCTGTGACTTTGGGGTAGAATGTTCTGTAAGCTGTCTGTTAATTTCAATTACTCTAGGGTCCAGTTTAACTCCAAAGTTTTCTTGTTGACTTTCTGCCTTGATGATATGCCTTTTGCTGTCAGTGGAGTGTTGAGGTCTCTCACTATTATTGTATTGCTATCTCTTTTTGTAGGTCTAGTAGAATTAGTTTAATAAAGCTAGGAGCTCTGGTGTTAGGTATATATATTTACAATTGTTATATCTTCTTGTTGGGTTGATCTCTTTATCATTGTATAATAACCATTTTTTTTCTTTTTTTTAACTGTTGGTAATTTAACATCTGGTTTATCTGATTGAGAATGACAACTCCTGCTTGTTTTTTGGTTTTCATTTGCATGGCATATTTTTTCCCACCCCTTTACCTTGCGTCTATAGGAGGCTTTGTGTGTTAAGTGGGTTTCTTGAAGGAAGCAGATATTTGGAGTGTGTGTGTGTGTGTGTTTGTGTGTGTGTGTGTGTGTGTGTGTGTTTGATTTTTTAATCCATTCTGCCAGTCTGTATCTTTTTAGTGGGGCGATAAGACCATTTACATTCAGAGTTAGTAATGATATGTAAGGTACTATTCCATTCATCATAATGATTGTTACCTGGCTGCTTTACTTATTTACTTTTATCTATTGTGTTGGTGTTAGCCCTGTGAGCTTTATAGTTTTCAGTGTTTTTCTACTGGTGTATTTTGACCTTTTGTCTCAGTATTTAGAGCTCCTTTGAGTACTACTGTAAAGCCAGTTTAGGGTGACAAATTCCCTCAGCATTTGCTTGTCTGAGAAAGACTTCATTTCTTCTTCACTTATGGAAATTAGTTTTGTGGGATTCAAAATCCTTGGGTAACTGTTTTTTCTGTTTGAGGAGATTGAAGATGGGGCCCAATCCCTTCTAGCTTGTAGGGTTTCTTCTGAGAAGTTTACTGTTGGTCTTGATAACTTTACCTTTTTAAGGTATTTGATGCTGGTGTCTTGCTGCTCTTAAAATTCTTTCCTTCACGTTAATATTGCATCTCCTGATGATTATATGCTTTGGGGATGATTTTTTGCAATGTATCCTCTGGGCTTCTTGTATCTGAATATTTAAATCTCTGGCTAGGCCATGGAAGTTTTTCTCCATTATTTCCTCAAATAGATTTTCTAAACCTGTTATTGTCTCTTCTTCTTCAGGAAAACCTATGATTCTTAGATTTGGACATTTTATGTAATCTCACATTTGGAGACTATTCTTTTGATTCTTTTTTATTCTTTTTTGTTGTCTGATTGGGTTAATTCAAAAGCCTAGTTCTCAAGTTCTGAGATCCATTATTCTAGTTGTTCTAGTCTCCTGTTTAGACTTCCCACTATATTTTGTACTTCCCTGAATGATTCTTTCATTTCCAGAATTTCAGCTTGTTTTTATTTTTAAGGTGTTCTTTCGGGGAATTTTTAATTCATATCCTGAATAGATTTTCAAATTTCTTTATGTTGGTTTTCAACTTTCTCTGAATCTCACTGAGGAATTTTTTTTTTCTTTTTGAGTCAGAATCTCACTGTCACTCGGACTTCATTGCAGTGGCATGATCATGGCTACCACACCCTCAGCCTGCTTGGGTTCAGGTAATCCTTCTGCTTCAGCCCTCCAAGAAACTGGGACTACAGATGCCAGCATCATGCCCAGCTAATTTTTTTTATTTATTGTAGAGACAGGATCTTGCTATGTTGCCCAGGCTGGTCTCACACTCTTGGGTTCAGGCAATTCTCTAGCCTCAGCCTCCCAAAGTGCTGAGATTACAGGCATAAGCCACTGTGCCTGACCTCCGAATCTCATTGAGAAATTTTATAACCAATCTTTTGAAGTCTATCTCTGGAATTTCAAATATTTCATTTTGATTATTGTCCATTGCTGAAAAGCTAATATGGTCTTTTGGGGGTATTGAGGAACTCTGATTTTTCATATTGTCGTAATTATATTTCTGGTTCCTTTTCATTCGAAAAGACTATTTCTTTTTATTTGAGGTTGGCAGGGGATGACATAGGTACTGTAGGGTTCCTTTGGTTACATATCACCTTGGTTTTGCGAATTTCTCAATTGTCAGCTGTGGCTGTTCTGTGCTGCATACCTACACAGGCTCAAGTCATCCTGACCGGCCAGAATGGCTTGGATAGTGGTGCTAGCTCAGGTCTGGAATTAGATCTTCTCTAGTGAGAGCCAGCTGCAATGGTGGCTGTGGGCTTTCTGCTTGGCCTCTGTTATTCCAAGGAAGTGTCCTGTCAACCTAGGGGGTGGATAGTGTTATGGGGATTACCCAAGATCTGTCTGTTTTAAGACTTCAAGGGAGGAAAGGGGGAATAGAGTTCAAGCTCCCCACCTGTGTGCACACTTGACTACCCCAGTAGGAATTGGGAGGGAGCCTCTGGCCAATGGGGTAATACTGTTGTGCAGAGGCTGCACAAAATTGTTTACTTTGGAAGTGAGAAGTTGGTAGGACAATGCATCCCACTCTGAGCCCCCACCTTAGCCTCAGGCAGTCTGCATTCCAAATGTCAAACTACAGCCAAGCTCAGGGGTCTTCGATGTGGAATTTACCCTTGATGCCTATCACCACCCGGTCACCTAGAAATCAGTTTCAGCAAGGGTTGAGTTTCTGGGATATGGTAGCTGGAGGTATCAGGGCTTTGTCTCCCTGTACTACTATGCATGGTTTTTGCAGAGCATGGCTGTGGGTAAGGCAGTTTCCTCTAAGATTCAAGAGACCCTCCAAGTTTATGGCAGGAGCACAAAATTCCTAAATTTCCCTCACTCACCTTCCTTACTTCATCTGTATACTGCTCATATTAGTGCTGTGATTCAGGTGAAAGTCTGGTTAGTTCCAATCCAGGTTGATTGATTTTTCTCTTCTTTACACTATGTGGTTATTATCACTTCTCTGATGAGTTGTGGGGTGTGCTCCTGGTCCTATTCCTCTCTTGGTGCTGAGGAAACTCTGTTTTGCTTTACTCCACACTCTGGCTGCTTCTTATCAGCCATATTAGTCCCTAATCTCAGTAATTATTTTTAATGATTTTGAGCCATATTTATGAAAACTTCTTAGTACTGACAATATTAAGGAAAAAAGTCTCTATGTTTTTAATATTCTGTTTCTTTATATTTAAAGATTTGACTTTGTGGATGCTTATTTTATGAAAGGAATGCAGTAGAAAACGAGGGTACTTTTCTATAGATGGGTACTAGAGCTTTTAGGATGGACCACAGATTAATGAGTGGAGATAGCACATACACAAAAAATCCCACACAATATTTTCCAGAGGGTGGCCACCAAGACAGGAAATAACACAGTGATTCTCACAAGAGTTTCCCTTAGTCTTTAAATCTTGAAGTGTGTCAAGCAGTTGTGGGTGATTTATTTTCTCACAACAGTAGGGTTGACTAGATGTGAAATATTTAGTCATTGCCAAGCCACAGCCTTTTTTTTTTTTTTTACTTTCTGCTTTAATGATCCCTCCAGAAAATTAAACACACACACACACACACACACAAAACAAAAAAAAAACTAGGCATTTCTCTTTAAGGAAATATCCAGAAGCACCCAGTTTCCCTGTACAAGCACCATGTCCTCAGGTTCATATTATCACCTGGGGGAGAAAAGTAAGGTCAACCCCCAAATGTTCCTGAGCAAACATCTTGGTCTCTGTTTCCAATCATTCTGGAAATCATTTCTTCTAAGATACCAGTTGGCCTCAACAGAATTCATTAACTGCAAAATTTCCTCCAATTATTTGAAATACCTCATGATAAAATTTTAAAAATTAATTTCTTGATTATGCTTCATTTATCTTTCTGTCTAGTCCTGTACAGGTACCAAACTGCCTTAAGTATGATTGTTTCCTATTACATTACTTTTCTTTCCTGGGCAAATTTTCTCTCCTAACCCTTATTTCTTAGTATTTTCTTCATGTGGTTGCATGAATATTTTTCCTATATAAACCGATTTGGGTGTCCTGAGCCAAGGCTTGTTCATTAGAATTAAAGAGAAATTGAGAATATCAAAGTAATGAAATGATACAGTGCTTGATTTCCACAGCTTATAGTTTTAATAATAAAGCAGTCAGTATTGCAACTCTGGTATACGCCTAGTGAAATGGAAAGGTAAATCCGATAAATTGATCTAATATGTCTGTGTAAAAATCTCTATTGTGTTAAAAAATTATTGAAAAGCAAATAGGAATTTGGGAAGAAATTTAGAAAGTATAAAGTAAAAATCAGAAAACCCTTCACAGAGTAAGTCACCACAGGTACAATGCTATAGAAGCAAATATGTTGCATTGTAGAACTCTGCTTTTAGAGATGCGGTGTCACCTGAGCTCCATATCTAGATGGGTTTAGGTTGGTGAATTGGGGTAGGGTCACAGGAGAGCTGAATTACTCTCTACAATTATGGGTGAAATTATATTGGGAAGAGTGGGGGGGGTCCCTGAATATATAGTTCAGCAAGATAGGACACTGCATAGGCTGAGAGGGGAGGTGCTGGGGATGGAGTTCCACAAAAAACGAGTTTTGTGAACAAAAATTACTAATTTAAAGTTACTACCTTTTATTATTATTCAATTATTTGCCATGGGGTATGCTAGCACATTTCCCATTTTGTCATCCTTAGAGTAGCTTCAGTAGAGATTCATTATTCACTCATGTTTGTTTGTGAAAGTGTATTAGTTTGAGAGAACTTGAAGAGGAAAGGTGAATTCTAAGTCTAGGTTAATACAAGGCAAGACTAGATGATCAGAGCAAGCTAGAGGTGAGACAGAGGAAATTCTGAAAGAGTAGAGCCCTGAGAAATAGAAAACAAAATTCTGGGAAAATGTCAAACTTTCAGAGCTGTAGAATTAGCTGATAATGCCAAGGGGAAAAGATGGAGCCAATTCATATCGGGGGCCTTTGAATAAATAGAAAGTTGTACTGAAGTGTGTGTGTGTGTGTGTGTGTGTGTGTGTGTGTGTGTTTGAGATGTGATATTATATAAATTTGGGATTGGAAAAGACCAAGGTCTACACAAGAGCAGGGTGGAAGAACCTGGTGCCCAGGCTGTGCTGAGTCTGAGTGGTGAGGGAAGGACTGTGGTTCACTGTTCCCTTTCTGCTCCTCTGCCCTCGTGAGGGTCCCTCACGACTGTCCCCTTGCTCAATGATGTTACCTGAATCTCTAGGCCAGAGCTCATGGGTTCAGTGTCCACATCTGCCTGAGGCAGGGGTGTGCTGACAGGACAGATCTCTACCTCCTGAACAGTTGGAGAGCCCCATGGAGGAGCTCAAGGTCACCGTCCATGGGCCA
This sequence comes from Carlito syrichta, assembly GCF_000164805.1. Classification (NCBI taxonomy): domain Eukaryota; kingdom Metazoa; phylum Chordata; class Mammalia; order Primates; family Tarsiidae; genus Carlito; species Carlito syrichta. The sequence goes on from NW_007248054.1 coordinate 169,491, forward strand.
TTTCATCTATTTTATTTTTACTGTGTGCTGTGTGGCTCTTCCTTCCTTTTCTGTACTTCCTCCAGATGAATCCATTTGTGGAAGAGAAAGGAATTGGTTAAGGGACCATAGATCGAACCCTCAACAATATGGACTCTGGTGTTCTCTGTTCCTCCTCCCATTTTCCTGACTCAATTCTGTTCTTACAAGGAGACCTCTAAGATGGACATGCTCAGGAAAAATTAAGACATTTTCCTTTAAGGAAAAGATAAGTAGGCAGAGGGCTTCCATACAAGTTCACAGACTAATCTGGGGATGGAAGAGGACCCCAGGGCAGAATTTCAACACTGTGACTCTGTGTCCTTGGAAAGGCTTGTTAAAAGAGTGTAGGATTTGTCCAGGGGCACAGAGTCACACAATAATTATTCATCATTCCCCTTCACATGTCATGTGTCTCTGGACCCAACCCCTGTTTTAAGGTTGATCTGAAGAGCAAAGCCAAGTCTCTGAAAGCCTCTGATCAGATGCTAGAATCTGAGCTGTATCTTCAGGGAGCAGGGCACACACACTCCTATAGGTTAGACATTCTGCACCTGTCCTCAGCAGAGGAATACTGACTGGAATCTAATAGAGGATCATGTACAAAAAGCACTTCTTTGAGTTTTCAAAGAAGAAGCAATAGAAAATGTATTTTGCTCCTTTAAAAAGAGCAAAAGGAAAGGAACACAGAGTCCCATGAGTTTCAGGTAGAAAGTCGTATCCTTCATGAATAGTGATGGTCTGAGATTCATCTAAAGAAAGGAACATGATAACTGGGTCACAATCCCTCAGTCCTTCAGGGTCATAGGCAGTAAAGGAAGTCCTCACCTGACCTCACACCCTCTCTCATCAGACTCACCCATGCACAGATCCATGGAATCATCCTCCACAACCAACCTCTCCACTGCCCTCTCATTGACCACCTTCCTGCTGACCCTTCCCTTTCTGTGGACACTTACCCAGGGAACTCATCTCCAGAGTGTCTCTGGAGAGTGTCCTCTTCTGCCCCCATATTCTCAGGCCTGGGATACTCATGCTTGTCCATGGTAACCTTTTCCTGGAGGCAAGAATCTGCCAGGAGATTGTCCCTTCTTCTTCTTCCACTGTGATCTCTGTAAAAATCATGTTCTTTGCTTTTTTTTCATCTCTTACCTGCCACTTTCTGGAGTTAAACTTCAACCTGTCATGTGGTGGTTAGAAACTTTTTCATCCTCAACTTGTTATTTGGGTATCTGAAGATATGAAGGGTAAAAAACAGGTAGTCTCACATATTACCAATTTGAGATTGGATGTCTGCAGAGTCTACACCCTGAGTTCAGAAGGGTGAGGAGAAATCTGTGACCCTCAGTCTCTTGGTGGTCAGAGCTAACCCCCTCACCCACATGACTTTCCCTTCCCAGTGGAGACTAGGGAGATGGCTCATGTCCCCCATCTTGGTATTTAGCCCTGATGAAATGGAGAGCAGCCCACCTCTCCCCCTCCTCTCCTGGCACATACTTGAGAGCTGCAGGGAACACAGAACTTCCCAGTTCATGTATGTGTGTGTGTGTGTGTGTGTGAGTGTGCACACATGCATGTGTATGTTCCCCTCTGTATTCCAAATGAAATGTTCATCATTTATATAATCTCCCTCCGTATTTCAAGGCCAAACTGGTGTAAGCAGCTCTGTGTGAGAGGAACATGACTGTACTTGTGTTTGCTGTGACACAGTTGATCTAGGACACAATGGACCTAGGCAGGTTGATGGTAGGTCATGGAGGAAGTAAAGCAATTTTTTTTTCCTTTGTTCTTCTTTTCCCCAATGGAAAGGATAGCAAAGGAAAAGTGTTGGCTCAAAGGAAGGTTCTAGCAAAACTGAAAGAAGGAGACATGATGTTTACAGGCTTGGGCCAGACCTGCTTCATATATCCAAGTATCATGCAGATCTGTGTCTAGCCACATGGTGGGAGATGACTTCAAAGGTAGGAATATAAAAACTGATCCCAGGCTTGGGTAAGATCTTTTCACCTCTCTTCCACCACAGGTCAGCCCAAATGGGAACATTTTACTGAAGGTACTGTTTTTCACATTTTATAAATTTACAAGCTGTGTGAGCTTTGTGCATGAGGGTGTATGTTTTGGGGTGTTGGTGGGCTGGGCTAAAACTGAGGATCAGAGTAATTGTTTAAGAAACCTAATACCTGGGATTGCTGTTACTGCACTGCATGAAATTCTTCCTGAAGAAAAGGACCTTCCCATGGAGTCTGCCCAGTTCCTGGCTGGATAACTTCTTTGCAAAATATAAAGATCCCCTTGACATACATGTTGGGGATGTTCACAGTGCAGCTACACAGTGACCAGGGGAATCTGAGTCAGGGTGAGGAAAAGCATGAGCACATTGAATAGAGAATAAAGAAAGAGGATGAAGAAAGGAAAGAATCAACCAGAAAGTTTGAAGGAATAGACGACTCCATTTTCCCTCATTGAAGCTCCTGCCCTGTGATCTTCATGACTTTGGTGCAACCATGACAGATCTCCTTCCGGGACACTCTTAAGTCTTGCACTATGGGTAGAACCTGCACCCTTCATGAGGGTACAGTGTTTCTAGGGCTTGTCTTGGACTCCTATTGAGCTCACTGAAGCCAACATGGCTAAAGGCACCAAATGTTTTCCTGTCTTCATCCAGATACACTGGGACAAAGGCATGGAAGTGTTGGGTGTAGCAGCGTATTTGCAGCTGGCAAATATTTCAAAGGGGTGGGAGCCATAAAAGAAAGAGGCAAAGGTTTTGTGTTAGGTCTCCATGAATAGGATGGTGAAAAGGAACCTCTGGGATCTTCTGATTGACAGCTGCCAGGCCTCATGCTCAGATGGATGGACAAGGCAGGGAGACATGGCTTTTCCTGGCCCTTCCCCAACTTATTTGCTCTATTCAAGCTTCTGAGACATGGGCCTAGAAAGTAAATGTTAGTTCTAATAGAAGAGCTTGTTCCTATTTCTTATCACTAAAGCCTCCATGTGGTCTATTTAAGTAAAAGAGAGACTATCTCCTTAGTTTGAGATCCTGTATCAGTACCCTGTCATGTTCTCTATCACAGTTACATGAGATCTCAAAACTTCAAACCAAATCAAGGAAGGATTTGGGGGAATACGCAATGTTTATTCTCATGGGGGAAGTCTCAAGGCAGACTGCACAGAGTGAGATCTTGTGGGCAATGGTCAGGGAAGGCTGCATGAGATGCTGCACTGGACCGTCGATGAGTTCACTGCTGGTCGAGAGGCACTCCAGGCCGGAGGCACCTCATGCAGAAAAGCACTGAGGCAGGAATTTAGGGAGGAATTTCTGGAAGAGCTAGTAGGTAAGCCATACTAAACTGAGGTAGAGCTTCCTCACTAAAAGTACGATTACTGCTGCATGAGTCAGAAAACATTTGAATTCTTGTTTTGCTTCTTACTCACTCTAAGAACTTGGGCCAGTGACCTAACTTTCCTGAGTCTCTGTTTCTTCATCTGTCTAATGGTGGTATTGATTATATAAGCCTAAAAATGTTATTATCAAATTCCTTTCAAATGTAACCCCCAAGTAGGAAGATAGTGAATAATAAAAATATAATAGTATTCAGGAGGGCTTGCAATACAGAGAGACAGGAAGCAAGAGAAGTTTATTTATGATATTGTAAGGACAGTAAAAAATTACAGAAAGAGGAAGATATAATAGATGACAGAGACCAGATGGTATCTTATTTCCAAGTTCTGTATTTTATTGGAAGCTACTGTTTCTCTGAGGAATTAGAATACAAAATAAAAGAAATGATAGAAAGTCTGTTAGTTTTCTTGCTTCAATAGTTATGATACCAAACTTAGCAATTCTTTCATTTATCTATTTAACTTTTTTTCAGTTTCTCCCTATGTGCTCCTTTGCGTAGCACCTGGCAATGCCCAATCTTGCTCTTTCTCTGCGGATTTATCTATGCTGGAAATTTAATGTAAATGGAATTATATCATATATAACCTTTTGTCTAGTTTCTTCCACTTAGCATAATATTTTTAAAGGTTATCTGTGTTGTACCATGCATCAGCACTTCATTCCTTATTATGGCTGAATACTGTTGTATAGACACACATACAGGCATATACATTTACATTTTTACTTTTTAAAATAATGTTATATACCTAGCTCAATTCAAAAGTCTCCTAGTCTGAATGCCCTTCCTTGACCACCTTCTCTCTCTCTCTCTCTCTCTCTCTTACTTTATTTTATTATAAAGATGTGGGGTACAAGTCAGGATTAGATACATAAATAATTTATGTGCAGATGAAATTTGAATCTCCAACTGGTCCTCACTTCCTCTGGTTTAGGACCAGGTACCTTTTGGGCTGTTACATGCCACACACCCCCGCCCCCCCTCCCCCGCCCTGGACTGCTGTGTCCCGCGACTGCTGATCTCTCCCTTGCACTGTTGTGATAGATGTTCAGTTCCCATTATGAGTGGGAACATTCCTCGACCACATACTCTTAACAGGTCATCTCCTGCCACTTTCTAACCTACCCATTTTGTTTTATTTGTCTTTATAGTACAAGGTACCAAGAAAGAGAAAATATATTTATTTGTGTATCTGTTTTCTTTCTTTTCTCACTAAGCTGTGAACTCTTGGAGGACATAAACTTGCCCTGGTTTTGTTCACTGTTACATTCTTAGTGTTTAGTTTTTGGCAAATAATAGAGGCTAAAAAATATTCATTGGTTTCCCTGTTTTGGGGAAGTGAAACATTATCAAGTGGTCTGGTTTAGTGCTGGTAACTTGACAAAATATGTGTTAGTAAATTGGAGTGTGTGTAAGTTGGCTGTTTATTTCTCCTTTGAGAAAATTGTTCCATTTATTGTCCTTAACAATGCCTTTTTATATTCTTCTCATTTCTGTGCAAGATAAGCTTTTTTTTTTTTAAATTTTAATAATGTGAAACATTGACGCCTGGAGTCAAGTAGGTTCCTCTCCTTTTCTGAGATTGTGACTATGTTCTGTGTGCTTGCCTATACAGTTTTCCACCCCCTTAACCTTTGTTTTGCCTGTACAATTTTATTGTGTTTCTTTGTGGCGTTTCTGAGTAGAATTTGAAATCTGTCTCTTCCATTTTGCTCAGGTTTTGTACAGAATGAATCATTGGATCTTCATGGTCTTCTGGCCCTGCTCTTTTCTTTCCCCCTTCCCTCTCACTCCAGCTATATATGTTAGCTAGAACCCCATGCCTTCTATACTATTTATGTGATACAGTAAAATAATATTAATTTATATGATAATTAACCTATATACAGCAAGATTCCGAGTGCCTTCTGAATCACCAGTGCATAAGATTCTAGCAAAATTTTGAAAATATGTAATCTAAGAGAGTAAACGTGGTAACTCATAACTAAAATTTGGAGGCCAGACTCTATTGTTATACTGGATAATAGAGTTTGATGGATGCAAGTTGACTTTTCCTTCTGCTTTCCCATAGACTGTCATTTGGATTCTATTGCTAAAACTTGACCAAATAATTAATGAATTAACACCTAGTATAGAAGTTAAGACATTGCATAGAATAATAAAAGTTAATTTGTTAATGATAGTGATCACTATTATAGCTAAAGTTACTGTGTTAGTACCATCTGGTATGATTTAATATAAACTTTCTCATTCCATTCTTACAATTTTATGAAACTAATACTATCATGAACCTCATTTTACATATGAGGAAATGAAATGCTTTTTAAAAAATTTGAAGATCACAGGACTAGAAAGAGGTGAAACTAGGACTTGAAACCAGTACAGTTTGACAATAAAGCCTATACTCCTAATTAACAATTGTTAACATTTTGCCATATTTACTTTCCTTATTTATACCAAACCATTTGCAAATAAGTTGCAGACATCAAACCACTTTACCCTAGACGTTGTAGTGGATATATCCCCCAAATAAATACATTCTCCTACATCTAAGGAAACCAGCCATAATAATCTGATAGTGTCTGAATACATAGTCCATATTCAAATTTTCTCTCAGTTTTATTCAATCTGAAACAGTTCCTGTACTTTTTTCTTTTTCCTTTAAATGATACTGACTTGTGAAGAGACCTTCGCAAGTAGTCATGCAAAGTCTCCATTGAGTCCTGTCTCACTCTTTCCCCATGATGTAAACTTGTTTTTCTATGCACTGTCTTTCTAGTAAACTAGAAAGTAAGTCAGAAGGCTTGATTAGATCATGACCACAAGTTGGGGCAAGATTACTTCATGGTGATATCACGTACCTCTTGTTGACCCCATCAGAGGGCACTAGGTTGTCTCATTGTTAATGACGCTTGCTGGGAGCATTTGGTTAAAGTGGTGACCACTGTATTTCACATTTGTTAAGACCATTTTTGTTTAATTGAATTTAACTTCTAAATTAGCAAACAATCTGTAGCATGATACTTTGGCAAAATGGAAACATTCTGTTCCCCAGCAACATTTCACCTGGTGGGCTCAACGAACCTTGTCTGAACATCAAATTATATTAGAGCTGCAAAATTGTGATTTACATATTTTTATCATTCCTTACACACTTACTAGCTTCTATTAATCTGTTCTCTGAGCTCTTGAAGTCATAAAAAAAAAACACTTAATTTCCTTTTGTTCAGCAAAGGCCTTCAAGGCAAAAGTAAGCATTACTATTTTGTTTATCTGTCTGGGCTCCTCCTTTGTTTAGTTTTTGGCCTGAATATTCCTTACTTTATTTTAAAAAATGAATAGATTTAAGATATTTTTATATTTTACCTAGAATGTTTAGGGTAAATATAATTTTTTTTTTTTTTTTAAGAGACAGGGTCTCACTTCAGGCTAGAGTGCAGTGGTGCAATCATAGCTCAAAGCAGCACTGAACTCTTGGGCTCAAGTGATCCTCCCACTTCAGCCTCCCAAGAAACTATGTGCAGCCACCATGTCAGGCTAAATGTATTATCTACGATTCTATTTTTTTAAAAAAATTAGATTAGATTAAGCATGTTTTCATTTTTACTTTTACTCTCCCTGTTTGGAAATTACATATTTCAAATTTATGTTTTAAAAATTAAATATGCATATTTGATATAAAATCTAAAGTTAATTCCCTTCTTTCTGAAGAACACAACGATGAATATTTTGACCTGTTATTTGTTTTGTAAGATTTTATTTTTACTTCCCATTAGAAGTTACCCCAATTATTATCTCATTTAGTGTTATTGACAGAATTGTGGCCCCTGTAGAATCATGTTGAAACAAAAACCACCAATGTGACTATATTTGCAGACAGGGCTTTTAAAGAGGTAATTGTGGCTAAATAAGGTCATAAGAGTGGGGATCTAATCCAATAGAATGGATGTCTTTATAAGAGGAGGAGACACCAAGGATGTACTTGCACAGAGAAAGGGCCATGTCAGGGCACAGGGAGAAGATGGCCATCTGCAAGCCCAGGAGAGAAGTTTCATCAGAAACCAACCCTGCTGACACCAACCTGCTTTCACACTTCATCAGAAACCAACCCTGCTTTCATACTTCAGAACTGTGATAAATAAATGTCTTCTTTAAGCCACCCATTCTGTGGCATTTTTTATGGCAGCCTTAGCACATCAGTACCTATTGTTGATGAAAAATGCCAAACTTTGTAAAATATTTCAAGATGGTCTATTCTGGCTAATATGAGTGACCTTAGGCCTGGAAACATCCATCCTCAGGTGGTTCTGAGAACATGTGCTCACTGTGGTTGAATGGTAGCTTGGTTATATACATTTTAGGAAGGCAGAAGTTACAAAAACCGTAAATCTATCCGTGTAAGATTCTTATTGGTTTGTCCCAGGAAAGAGGGACATTTTCAACTGGGGGCTTGCAGGTTATAGGCGGATTCAAAGATTTATTGACTGGTAATTTGTAGTTCTTATCCAAGGAATTTTGGAAATAGTAGGGGAGGTGTTTTCTTGAGATAAGGGGATGAAAAAACTCCAAGTTTATTGAGATCCAGATGAAGTCCTATATATGGCAGACTTCAGAGAGGATAGATAAGTGTCTTCCAAGGTTCCTAGAGTCTGAGAGTCCCCAAGAGATGACTTTTCAGGGTCATAAAATACTTTGATTTCCTTTTTTATTGGTTATGTGATGTTATGCCAGAGTCAGGTTGGGAAAAAACTTCAGTATATAGAGTAATAGGTTAATAAAATCTCACTGGTGAATCCTTATCAGGTGTGACTTCCGAGACACTTAGTTAGCAATTTGGAAAAATAAGAGAAAAAGGACATAATTTAGTTCTCACTATAGTCAAAGCTTCTTTAGACTTAGCAATCCATATCTATGTCCATTTCTCATCACTTCTTCTTGCTACTCATTCCTTCCTTTTGAGTTTAACTTCTTATTTCATGAAGTATATGTTTTGGTAGTTCTTATAATAAGTTTCCTCTCTCTTTCTCTCTTATTCTTAAGTAAAACTTATTCTTCATTCTAGAATAATAGTTCAGCTGGGTGGTGATCCAATAATTACTTTTAACTCTTTAGTTTTATTCCAACATGCTGTGGACTTCATCGTTGTTACTGAAAATTCTCAAGATATAATTATATATATTTTTAAGGTAATCAACTTCATTGTTTTGGCTACTTTTAAAACTTGTTCTTTCTCTTCATGTTATATATATATATGTATATATATATATATATATATATATATTTTGAGTTGGAGTCTCACTCCATGGCCCAGGCTGGAGTGCAGTAGCACACTCCTGGTCACCGCAGCCTCGACCCGCTGGGCTCCGGCGGGCGATCTTTCCACATCAGCCTTCCAAGTAGCCAGAATTACAGGCACGCACTACCACACCCAGCTAATTTTTTTTATTTATTGTAGAGATGAGGTTTCACCAAGTTGCCTGGGCGGGTCTCGAACCCGTGGGCTCAGGCAATTCACTCACCTCGGCCTCCCAAAGCATGGGATTACAGGCTGAGCCACGGAGCCCAGCCCCAATATGTTTTTTATGTTTCCTGAGTTTGTGAATTCTTGCATTTAGTCAATTATGGAAAATTCTCAGTAGTAATATTTAATGCATTACCTGCCACCATTTTTGAATACTTCTATTCAAGATATATGAATCCTTCTTATTCTTTTCTTAATAGCTCTTAACCTTTCTTGCAAGTGTTCTATTTATGTATGCTTATACTTGGATAATTTCTACACATACACAGTTTACTAAATCTCTCTTCAGTGATTTCATTTTATTTTTTCAGAAGCTTAACTTGGTTCTTTGTAAATTTCAAAACATTTTTGTGTTCTTTTTTTTTTTTTTGAGTTGGAGTCTCACTGGGTCGCCCAGACTGGAGTGCAGTGGCCGCTACCGGCCACCACAGCATCGACCTGCTGGGCTCCGGCGATTCTTCCGCCTCAGCCTTCCAAGTAGCCGGAATTACAGGCATGTGCTACCGCGCCTGGCTGATTTTTTGATTTATTGTAGGGATGAGGTCTCGCTGCCCAGGTGGGTCTCGAACCCGCGGGCTCAGGCAATCCACTCACCTTCGCCTCCTAAAGATGCGGGATTACAGGCTGAGCCACTGAGTCCGCTATTTTTTTGTGTGTTCTTTTATTGTCTTTTTAAATTAGAACTATGTCTTCAATTTTCTTTTTTGCTAATATAATCATTTCAAAAGTGCTTTTTCTGATAGCTTTATTACATGAAGCTCTCTGTGTGTTGGGTCTTCTGTCTTTTTTCATGGTCTTTTGTTTCCTTGAGTGTTCCGCAGCTTTGTGTTTTGTGGGCCTTTATCTGTGATCATTCATATTTAAAGGAGGTTTGTATTTACTTCTGTCAGTTGTCTGTATGTATTGCCACTGCTCTTTTAAATTTTTTTATAACTTGAAACTGTCCTGAGCAAGCAAATAGTTCAAATATGAACCCCAAGCCTATACATTCTCAGAGAAGACGTTTTTCAATAAAATCCAACCTTAAATTTCCTTTTCACCTCTTTGTACTAGTTGTCCAAATATTTAATCATTAAAATAGCCTTTGACTGATTTGATAACCGTTCATATGTTTTGCCTTCATCTGAAAACCTATGACGTGAATATTTCTTTCTCTTCTGTATTCTCAGGACCTTTAAATCCTAAGCCCTGTGATTATGTGAACAGTAATCCTTCATACAGCTTTTATGGAATCAGCTCGCAAACCAAGCCCTCTGTTTTCCAGTTTTCTTTTAGTTTTTGTTCCTTGGAAGATTCCAATGGATACATAAAATACATGCACATGGTTATGCTTCAAAAACTACTGCTTGTTATTTATTTTCTAGAATTTAATGAAAGTTCATGGTGGTTGTTACACAAATCCCAAATTAAATTTAATGGGTTATTTTGCAAAAATCAAGTTCTCAGTCAAAAGAAGTCTATGCAAAAGGCCAACAGCCACTTCATTGGGAATACATAGAGGGCTGGCTAAGAAAGATAATTTCTACTCCAGGATTCTTTGATAGAAATTTTACTTTCATAGTTCATACAAAGAAGACATTTAGTCTTGGTGTGCTGGCAAACAAGTAAAACCCCCAAAAGCCCTATTTGTAGTGCTTGCTAATTTCTTTAGTATCAATATTTCTAAAATGACTAATTTCAAGATGCTGATTGTTTACGAAATGACTCACAACATTTCTGAAATTTTAATAATTGGTTCTTGCATGCTGGTATGAGCTTGCTCCAGCATACCACTGCATTTAATATACATTCCTGGATAGTTTTTGTGGTATGTATGATAACTTGGTTCTAGTTACCTGTGTAATAGTTTGCTTTTTTCCTGATAAAGGAAAGAGAAATTCTATGCTTGAATTTAAGACTATGCTTCAGAATAAGAATCAATAAACTTTTTCTCTAAAGTACTAGGTAATAAATATTTCAGGTTTATTTACTACATATAGTATCTGTTGTGTATTCCTCTGCTTTCTTCCTTCCTTCCTTCCTTCCCTTCTTCCTCCCCTCCTTCCTTCCTTCCTGTCTTCCTTCTTTCCTTCCTCCCTTCTCTTTATCCTTCTTTCTTCTTTTTACCCCCAACCCTTTAGAAATATGAAAGTTATTCCATCATAGGTTCACAGCTGTATTTGACCCAGGAATGTAGTTTGCTGACTTCTGCCTCTATTCTAGAAGGTTTGTGATTATTACTGGCCTCAAACAAACTTTTGTTGAAATATCTTAGAGATAACAAGATGATCATATTGTCTATCTTGTAACTTCTTGGTCTGGTCCTATAACTGTCAAACGAAGAAGTTTCCTCTGGAATCATGTGCTAGGACAGTCCATTTTGATTTTTATTCTTTGGAAATAATTTTTACAATAAATGAATATATAAGTTAATCAAGGGAAAATATTTCATTACTATAATTTTTTTTTCAAGGTATCTTTGGAATTTTTTGACACTTTTCAAAGGCTTCCAAGTAAAGCAAAATATTAGAGCATGTGGATTATTTTGTCCTTATCCAAATGCTTGAGGTTATTAATTTTTCTTTGTAAAAAAATGTTTTTACAGTCTTCCAAACAGAACTTAAGCTTACTTCCAGTGGTAGGTAAGACCTGAAACCCCGTGGCTTAACAGCTTTATATTATTTTAAGAACTGTAGAAATTGATGGATTATCATCAAGGAAATGAAAACAGTTTTCAGAACTATTTTGCCTAGAGAATTGGGCCTTTCAAAGCACACCTCCCCCAAACACCAAGCATTATGTGGTTTAAGCTCCTGTTATTTCTGCAAAGAGCTTAAGACTGGCTGACCAGTGTGGAAAAGCAATAGAACATTAATTGAACAGATTTGAAATAATTGTGTTCTACATTTGCTAAGAACATAATAAAGGATGCTATCAAAGTTTCACTGGTGGATATACCATCTCCAAAAATGCTTATCAAAATAATAGACTTTGATACTAACAATGAAAAAAATATATACTTAAAATTCATTAGGAAACTTCCCATAAAAATGAATCATAGAAAATTTTCCCTTATTATAGAAATATCTTCTGATAAGTTGCAGTCATGAATTTTCAGATTTGTGTATTGTTGAACCAATATTGAAGAAGACACAGGACATTGTAGATTGAATATAGAAAATGTTATTCTCTAGCAGAATTCAAAAATTAAAATAAGATCAAATGAGAGAAAAGGAGCAACTAGGAGAAAGGAAATGAAAAAGAAAAATGTTTTCCTTTTATTTGTAAAGTGAGTCTAGGCAGCAGAATTAGGATAGTTGTTAAGATAAACAACAAGAAGTCAGTCTAAGACACGTTTATATATCCTGTGTTAACTTGTTCATGTGCTAGCTCACAATAATGGTGCTTATTAGCTTGTTTTAACACAGAAATGTAGTCATCACAATTTTTTCAGTTTTTAACTATGTGCTGTAAACTGTCATTTTAATACTCAAGTGATTACTTATGTTTTTAATAAGCAAAAACTTAAAATACAAATCAATACTTTTAAAGATCTGACAATTACGCTGAACTTGGCAATCTCTTAAAAACTCATCAAAAACTTTTGTTATTGCCTTAGTGAATACTGAGAAATGAATATCTTTTTTTCAAGAGTGATGATGACAGTCCATATAACATGTATATTCTAAAACAAAAAGCAATTTCCATACCACCGATGGCTGCCTTGTAGAAAATCATCTGTGGGTTTTCACACATGGCTGACTAAATTCTATGATATATTATTTCCTTTTGTGATAAAAGAATAGGCTAGTTTACTATTTAAAGACAATGGCAGGTAAGGAAGTTATTCATCCATTCATTCAGCAAATGTTTAATGATTGTCTTCTTTGTTCCAGGACTAGAGATAGAGCAGTGAGTAATACAATGTTTATGTTTTCATAGGGCTTATAATCAAATGTGTTGGGTAAGGGGTAGAAGAGATGAGACAGTAAACAAAGAAAACATATAATATACTATTTGGTGATAAATGTGAGAAGGAACCAAAGGAGAGTTAGGGAAGTGGAGACAATGTGATTGTGATTTTATATGAGGTTTAAAGAAATTCTATCGCTGTACTATTTCATTACAACTGTGTGATGGTTAATTTTATTTTCCAACTTAGTCAAGTTGGAATACCCAGATCATGGGATACCCAGATATTTGGTCAAACATTATTCTGTTTTTTTCTTAAGTTGTTTTGGGATAAGATTTCCAACTGGTAGACCAAGTAAAGCTGATTGCCCTCTCTAATGTAGATGGAAATCATCCAATCAGATGAAGGAAGGCCTGAATAGAACAAAAATGTTGACCTTTCATGAAGGAATTTTTCCTGACTACATTTGGGCTTGGACATCAGTTTCTCCTTCACTGGACTTGAACTAAGACATTGACTCTTTCTGGGCCTCAAGCTTGCTGGCATTTGAACTGGAAATATTCCATTGACTTTCTGGATCTCCAGTTTGTTTACAAGGAAAAGTAGGTATGAGTTATGATGAGTAAGTTCAGTGTTTAGCTCTGCATGTTAATTTTGATATTTCTATTAGATAGTCACCATTATGTATCCAGCTAACAGAAATATTTCTGACTGCAGGAAAGGTTGAAGCTACACAGATACAAAAGTATAATTTAAAAATATGGAACTTGATGATGCTTTATTATGGGCTAGAAAAAGTTTTAACCTTCAGAACAATCCTGTAAGGTAGGTATTATTAATATTTCCATTTTTTAGATGAGAATACCGAGGCTAAGGAGGTTAAGTATCTTCCTTATAATCTATTTATACATAGCGAGCTGCAAAGTTGGGATATAAACTCAGGCAGACTGACTTCCAGAATCATGCCATAATGCCCCACACATAAGATTCTGTAGGAACTATGTATATCTAGAGAAGAACTCTAAGGATATAACTTGAGGGTAATTCAGTATATAAAGGTCAGGGAAATGAGGAAGAACCTACAAATGAGACCAAGAAGTAGACCAGTAAAGTCAAATGGGAACTCAGAAAGTGTCTTCTGGGAGGCCAAGGAAGAAGAGTATTTCAAGTGAATAATCATGTCAAATTCTTTTGCTAGAGCATATATGATAAAGATTGAGGAAGCATCATTTGATTTGCCAACAGGGTCTCTTGATAAGTCCAAATGTAGATGTTTCAACAAGAAAATGGGCTCAGTCTTGGTTTCTAAATACCCTTCTCCATTAAAAGGAATGAGGGGTCTTTGAAGAAATGTCTGATTCCAGGGCTAGAGCAAACACAAGATAAACCTGGAATATCATGTGGCATAAAGTAAAGTGGTATTTCAAAAGGACACAGGAGCAAATTTGACAGAACTCCTACCAGATAAATCTAGGACAATTTGAGCATCAAATAAGAGCATAATAGTGAATAATTTCAACCCATAGGTTATGAAATCATAAATCCAAATTGATGCCACTAAGTAAATAAAAAAGAAGTCTCTTCTTCAAGTTTTATTTTCTTCAAGCAACTATTCAATGCAGAAAGAATTATGAAATTAGAAAATTACCATTTGACCATTGTCATAATAATTGATTAGGGAAATAATTATTAATAGATGTAAAATCAAGTGAGTGAAAGTTTAGAGTAATAGAACCTTTTCATAGTTTCATCTTACCTTTTCACAAGATACTTATCATTTACAAAAGGTAAGACTAACTTTTTAGAACAGAATCCTGGCAGATGCCACTTTAAGCAACTAGTCCTATTTATGACACTAATCAATAGAGTGTACCTTCTGATATGATGCTTTAAAAAGAACTTTGTGTCACATCATCCCCTCAGAGATGTTCCTGCCAAAAGTGTGTAAGTTGAACCTAATAATTAGGAGACATCACACATTCAAATTGAGGAACATTCTACAAACTAACTGGACTCTACTTTTTAAAAATGTAAAGGTCATGAACTAGAAAGATTCAACAGCAGTTTGGATTAAAAGAGACTAAAGTGACTGGATGCAGTGGCTCACACCTGTAATCCCAGTACTTTGGGAGACCAAGGCAGGAGGATTGCTTGAGCCCAGGACCAGCATGGGCAGCATAGTGAAACCTTGTCTCTGCAAAAGATCTTTAAAAATTAACCAGGCATGGTGGCTAAGGCATACTCGGGAGACTGAGGCAGAAATATGGCCTGAGTCCAGGAGGTCAAGGCTGCAGTGAGCCATGAGTGTGCCACCACTACACTCCAGCCTGGGGCCCTGACTCAAAAGAGAGAGAGAGAGAGAGAGAGAGAGAGAGAGAGAAAGACTGACTAAATGACATGACAATTGACAATTGACAACTAAATATAAAGCATGGTCTTGAATTTTGTTATAAAAATATTATTGGGACAATTGGTAAAATCTTGAATAAAGTATGTGGATGAGAGAATAATCTTGTTTGTTTATTTTTAAATAATTTTATATGCCTTTGAAAATAGCTGATATGCTTTAAAATAACATGCCTGAAACTATTTGGCAACGTATAGAGGCAGATATTTGTCATGCTTGCTAATGTGTTAAATATCACTATAGCATAATTTATTGTAATATCTACTGAGACTAACCTCAAATGGAAAACTATTTATATCATCTTAAAACTTATTGAATATATATACTTTTTCAGGTTGACCATTGCCCTGGCACTCAAGAATACAAAAGAAATCTGATGGGATCATGACTTTCAGGGCTTTAATACTTTATTTGGGAAAAAAGGTATACACATATAAATTTAAATATCAATACAAAACAACATATAGTGAATGCAGAATGAATGTTGCATGCACACATACCATTAGAATTTAGATAATGGAGTTAGACAAAGGAGTAAGAATTTAGATAATGAAGTTAGGCAAAGGAGTAAGAAAGCAAGAGGAAAAATTAGACAATGAAGTCCACAATGTTTAGTGGAGTTAGCTAAGTTACTTCTCTTTTCTAAGCCTCAGTGTGTCCAACTTTGAGATTGAATCATTGTAATACATACTTCTTACTTTAGTTGTTGTCCCATGCACCCACCCAAAATTCCTTTCACGAGGGCAAGGCCCATTCCAGCTTCTGTAACCATTATGCTTCCATGCCATTGGCACTTGATAAATATATGTGGTCTGAATAAATGAAACTTATGAGAATGAATAATGATATTCTAAAATGTGACGTCTTAATGTTGAGGATATAAATTCTGATATAATGAAGCTATTCCAAGCACAGCAACTGGTAGACAATAAGAATAGCTCTGTGTATTGAGAAGCTTTTATCATTACCATCACCTAGTCTGACACCATCTGTGAAGGGCTCAAAGGAAAGGCGTCCAGTCTCCATGGGGAAGAGAGAAGCAAACAGGCAGAAAGAATGATGTGAGCAAAGTTGCTAAGTCAATGTTGACGTCTTGTTCTTGCAGCAATCAGTAGAAGAATTTGACTGAGAGGATTTATCCAATGTAGTGGTGAAAGTTAAATTAAGAAAAGTAGATAGGGTAAACTTGTCAAATCTTGAATTCTAGGCAAGAGATTGGACTTTATCTAGTGTCTAGTAAGGAGAAATTAAGGAATTCAAAGTAGGAGGTGATATATGCTTGGCATTAGGAAGATTAATTTAATAATAACATGGCAAAGTTCCCAGAGGTAAGACAACCAACTAGAATATTATTGAAATAACATTTTATTGTTTTAATGTAGCAAGTCTGCCTACTGTTGAATATATTTGAAATTTTAATATTTTGCAAAAAGTTGCTTTTTAAAGAAAATCGTTATTTTATATAATTATCCTTTCAAAGTCTGAGGTACATATGATAAAAAGTACAGCAGGCAAAACTTGACAGAAGTTTACCATAGAGGCTAAGTAGAGCTATATGCAACCCAGTATCCTTTTATTTATTTTAATTGCAACTGAAACATTCCGGGCATTTTTACCAACCATTATATTAATGACTATCATAGTTATGATTACCTGGAAGCAACGAATACACCCAAGGAAACTTATTACTTTATAAAAAGTTCATCTCTTAGTGTCTTCTGGACACAATGAAACATTTAGGGTCTTGGTTATGTCTCCAGAGTATAGCAGGGTATATAGTAAATGGACTTAGAAAATGCAGAATTGCTACATTTCGGATGGTTGCCATAAGTCATTTGTTCCATGCTGACTGCACCCATAAAACACCTCATTTTTGTATATTTCCTTAGGGATCGCCTCTCTTCCACATACAAATAAGAAAGAGATTGGTTTGGGAAGGTTATAACAGATGATCAAGCCAAGTGGTGGATGTGAGGTGGATACAGAAACTAGGAACTCTATCATACAAATGTTTTCTTTTTTTTGGTCTTAGAATAAGGCATGTTTTAGATTCCAGTTTTTCACATGCACAGTCTGATGTGAGACATCAGAATCAAGGGGACACACATGTTTTCTTAGGCTTGCCTACTTAAAGACTGGGTCCTGTGGAATCCTTGGTGGAAACTTCTATCTGTGTTGCTAAAGAACTTTCTGGTTTTCTTTGTCAATACCCATTTGTGCCTAAAATATTCAATTGGTTTATTTTTCTGAATCCACAAAATTGCACAAGAAATCTGTTATACAGTGAAGGAATAGCGAGACTGATTGGATATTTTTATGAAAATTATTTAGGCACAGGTCAATTGACCCATGTACTGTAAAGAATATGAGGGACATAATTAAAAATAGAAACAACAAGAACACTAGAAAGATCTTTTTATATTACTGAATATATATTCCAAATTTTCAGTTAGAGAAAAAGTTTAGATTATGGCATTTCCTTCAATTCTACCACCATGCATATGCAAATAAGATGTCTGATATATCTCTTTTTTTTCTAGAAATATATATTTGCCTTGATATTCTACAATGATTGTCTAGAAATATTGTTAGGATTTTATTCTTTTAACTAATTTCAATTCATTTTCCACAAAAAAACAATTAGCATATAGTAAATTTATATTCTAATATGTATTTTCTCACTAGAAAAAAACTCCAGTGAACATAGTTTATGGACTATACTGAGTTCTTTTGTGAGAAGGGAAAACAAAGTTATTTTCTGTCTGTTTTAAAGGCCTCCCTCAAGGAAGCCAGCTGCACAGGTCTCAGGTTTTAGGAAGGCTGTGAGGATTCCTGGAAAGCACATTTTTGGCTTGGTAGAGAGTGATACTCTTGCAGGGACCTAAATCTCCTCTGCAACAGGTGATATGTGGCCTTAAGAGCCTTAAGGAAGGTGATTTGTCATAGATGTCAAGTGTATCTCTTCAAAGGGACTAGCAGGTGAAATGGAAAGAAATCATATCATGTGCCATTCTTTGTTCAGAGGGATACTAAATGAGCGGCTGTTCTGAAATGGAGTTGTGTTTTTAGAACTGGTTTTGCCACTTACCTAGAGTTTTGCAAAAACATGCCACAAATGGTGATGTTTTCATTCCATGGAAAGAGAACAAGGAGAAAGATTTTTTTTTTTTTCATGGATGTTGTTTTAGAAAACTTGGTTTTGCCAATGCTGTAGTGTTGCTTCTATCTTTATTAAAGGTGTTGTGGTGGCAGATATCTGAAGAAAGTTTGTCTCTTGCTGCGTATTATATTTGTCTTTAAGGTAGTTTAGAACTTTTTATATCTTAAGAGAAAAATCAAGATTAAAGAAACTTTGGACTCCATTTTCTTCTATAAATTCATATTAGTAGTTACTCATATGTGTTAATATATTAATGGTTGCATAACAGTAATTTATTTTACTGGTCTTATTAACAGTCTACAAGAGTCAATAATGTGTAAATAAATTTTGGTAACTTGATTCAACATTACATTTGTTGATGGATTAAATGGATGTTTAAGTCAAAAGTTTTAGTTAAGAAGATATAGAATTATTACTAATAACTTCATCTTCTCTGCTGTCATCTTGGAACTGCCTAGAATTCTGGAAATGGAGATATATTAATTTGCATTATTCAACTTAGTTCCTTAAGATGCAATTAAAGCAATAATAGACACCAAAACATTTCCTTTAAGGTGAGAGGGGTAGAGTCCATAAAAAAGGCATTAACCACAAACTTTATGATAGATGAAAGATGCCAATGATATGTCTTAATTTTGCCTGTATTACTTACTGAACTTGGAATTATGTAATAAACAAGGTAATCAATAATATATAACAACATGTATAAAAACACATAATAATATATAATAATATTATAAAAACATATATTTGAGCAGTACCTGAATTTAAACATACTCTATGAGTACATGTTTTGAGCTCCTCCTCTTATTCTTTTAAAAAAAATTTTTGGTTGTGCATTTAAGTGTTACAACATGACAGTGAAATGATTACTACATGATTACTATGGTCAAGCCAATTCATATATCTGTCTTCTCATACAGTTACTTTTTTGTGTGTGTTGTCAGAGCACCTAAAATCTACTCTCAGAAAGTTTCCAGTAAACAGTATAATATTATTAACTATAGTCTTCACGCTGTACTTTGCTTACATGTTTGTTTATTTTTTATTTTTGATTCTGGGTCTCACTCTTTCTCCCAGGCTGGAGTGCTGTGGCACAATCATGACTCACCACAGCCTCAACCTCCTGAGCTCGAGTGATCCTTCTGCCTCAGGCTCATCCCCGAAGCTGGGACTACAGGTGCACTCCACCACGCCTGGCTAATTTATTTTTAGAGACAGTCTCCCTGTTTTGACTTGCTGGTCTTAAACCCTTGGGCTGAAGCAGTACTGAGGCATGCTCCACTGTGCCTGGTCATAAACTTTAGATCTTTAGATTTATTCTTCCTACAAAACTGCAACTTCCTCCTCTAAATCTTAATGTTTTGGCAATGAGCTCTAATACTTTTACCTTAAAAAAATTATTTAAAATATATACATGGGATGTTAGGGGAAATATAATTTAGTACACAAAGACACACATTATCTTAAGGGGCCTGTACTGTAAAGATAAAAAATTAACCTGTGGTTAAAAACGCAGCATGCAATACGAAAAGGTGAAATTTTTGCCTGTCTTGGGGACTAAGGAAAGAAGAGTAAGTTTCAAAATGTTTAGAGGAAAGTTCTTTCCCCCCCCCCACAAATGTTTGTTTTAATACGAAAGCAATTTTAAAAAGTGGGAACATTTAGTTATTAAGATTATCTCTTTAATGCTCAAAGGAAAGAACAAAATGTAGACTTCGGGCATAGATTTCTTACATTCCTGAGCCAAGTGTTGGAATTATATATCATGCAGATAGCCACATAACAAAGCAGCATGAGACCCAGGTATGTTTACAAAGGAACATACACGCCACGTTCTGGCAACTTGAACCTAATTTCTAATGAACCTGAAATGATTGATGGAAGATATATTGCTGGAAGATATTCTTTCTTTATCTTTAAAGAATGACATATTGTGCAGCAATGCAAGATCTTCAAAGCCACTATGGGTAAGTAGGCCAGGTCTTACTATGCTATCCAAACTACCTGAAGCTTTGTGCCCAGACCTGGTTTATCAGATCCCCAAGCAGATCGCCCCAGTAGGGCACACATCTGATGATGACTAATGTAATCTTTGCTTCCAAGGGACTGTGAGATTTGACAAACCATGTGATGCTATGATTGTTTCTGAAAGAAAGGGTCTGTCTAAATTTGACTTTATGATTTTCCTAATTTTTTTTTCTTGCTCCTCTAGAAACCTGAAATCTGGTTCTTCTTTCTTCTTCTTCTTCTTCTTTTATATTAGTTCTACACTATGTCCAAGCTCTTCTCTTATTTTCAATTCCCATTCCCCCTTTTCCTCTTCTTTACTCTCTGTTCTTTTCTTTTCTTCTTCCTCTTCCTTCTCCTCCTCTTACTTCTCTCTCTCCTCTCTCCGTCTTCCCCCACCCCCTTCCTTCTTTCTTTGTGAGAGAAGAGAAACAGAAACTAAAAATCCCTTTTCAAGGTAAAAATGATGAAATAATATTGCATGGGAACATTCACACAAAAAAATTGATTAGCTTTACCATTGTAGCAGTTCATCAGGAAAGCAGAATGTTTTGTTTCCCTTAGCCTGAAAATGATTTCTTAATTTTCTAATATTTCAATTTAATAACAAATCCCCATCTTGAGCAACATTTTGCTATCCTCATCCTCCTTATGTTGTTTGACTGTATGTTGAAGAAGATAGTCATATATTACATTAACTTTATAAATATTTTACACTAGAATAATTACACATAATTATGAAGTAAGATTATTTTGTTAGTCTTGCAGAGGAGAGCAGGTTCTGGTAGACTCAACAATATTTAAGTTGAGCAGAATTACAACACATTTATTTTTAGGAATATGTAAATGCTAAAAATGGAAATGAGTCATATGTATTAATAAATATTAACAGTGTTTATAATATTGACTAGCAAAGACTGTATCAAAGTCCTGATTATGTTCATAAAGATATCAGAGAAAAGGAAAATAGCCTCATGTTGGAGTTTTATGCTTATAATGATCAGAATTTTCAGTCATCATATAAGCTATAGAATAATTTAAAATTCTCTTTTGTCTGGGCTCTTATTTATATTTATAAGTATAGTCTTCTTTTTCCTGGTTTCCTGTCAAAGTAACTTACTGTCTCATTATAATGTAGCAAACTGAACTGCCTTGGAGAAAAGTCAGTTTCTTTAATAAAGAGTTAAGCAACATAACATAACACATTTTACAAATTCTTCCAACTGTCAAGATTTTTGTAATGCATCAAAAATGAGAAATACAGAGCAATTGTGTTATTAATTAGGAATAATAAAAGTGCAATTGCTGAAACATAAAATACTTTTACATCTTCAGGAAAAATGTCTCTAGATGAAATGGTAATAAATTTCAATTAGAGAGTAAATCCCACTATAAATATGGTTGTTCCAAAATGCAAATATACATAGTATGACTGCTACTTTATTGAATACAGCCATATGTTTGAATGTTTGCCTAGTTATCTACCAGATGACTGATTTTGGGATGGTGCTTCTGTTAGTGAGTCAAGGGGTCTTGGAACACTGTAGATTTTCTATTTCATGGCAAAGTTTGGAAAGTAATTTCTTGATTATCTGTCAAATTGAATGTAATAGTTTTGATAAGCATTGGGTTGAAAGTTACCATGACTGAAATGTATCACAGAGACTACTGTTACTTTCTCAAGCTCCTTTTTCCCTCTACTGTTCACTGTTAAAAGGTCATTTCCAATGGTCTTAGTCTTCTCAAACTGCCATAACAAAACACTATAGACTGTGTGTGGCTTTACACCAAAATTTATTTTCTTATAGCTCTGGAGGCTGAAAAGTCCAAGATCAAGGTCCAGCAGGTTTTGTTTTTTGGTGAAGGCTCTCTTCCTGCCTTGCTACATCCACACATGATGGGGACACACACACACACACACACACACACAGAGAATAATGATTAGAGAATATTTCTCTCTCTTCCTCCCCCTTCTCCCTCCTCCTTCTTCTTCTTCATCAGATTAGGACCCTATCCTTATGATCTCATTTAACTTTGATTTCCTCCTGGAGATCCTATCCCTAGATATAGTCATATTGGAAGGGTTGTCTGAGTCCAGGAAGTTGAGGCTATGGTATGCCATGATTCTGCCACTGCACTCCAAACTGGGCAACAGAGTAAGACCCCGACTAAAAAAAAATCATTTAAAAATATAGTAGACAAAAATTCTAGGTCAGGTGTCATGGCTCATGCCTGTAATCTCAGTACTTTCTTTATATTTTAAAAATCTTAACTAATTTCTGTGAAATATAGTATTAGGCTAGGCATGATGGCTCATCTCTGTCATCCCAGTGCCTTGGGAGGCCAAGGTGGGAGGATCACTTCAGTTCAGGACTTTGTGATCAGTCTGGGCAACATAGAGAGACCCTGCTTCTACTGAATGAATGAATGAATGAATAAATAAATAATGAGGATTAATAGAGACATTGGGATTGAAGAAACAAAATATAAGCCATGTTCAGAAAGTCTCATGCCTAAATAAAACTCTGCACTGGCTACTCAAGTCACATAAAATCCATTCATTGTTACTGAAGTCTATTAGTGACAAAGATTTTTATGATCTGTTCTCTGTTGACAGACTTAACCTCATCCTCCATCGTTCATTCCTTACACACTTCAGCTACTAGTTTTTCTATCTGGTCCTTGAACAACTCAAGTGTTTTCCTGCCTTAGGGTCTTTGCACAAGGTATTCTTTCTTTCTAGACTGTTCTTATTCAGCTTTTGCACAATTTCCTCCTCCTAGTCATTTAGGTTTTAATCTCAGATTTTACCTCCTAGGAAAAGACTTTTTAACCAGCCTATCTGGATGGCAAATTCCCATGCATACCACTTACTATTCCATCTATTGCTAGATTACTCCTCATAACATTAGCATTATCTAAGATTATACTGTTTATTTATTATTATTTTTTTCTATCTTCCTGTTTCCCATCAATCTGTACTTCACATAAATATAATTTGTATGAGGTCAGGGTCTTTTCTGTGTTGTTTAATGTGTTGATTCCCAAGACACGGAATGTTCCTGACCTGAATGGATACTTCTTCCATATTTGTTGACAGGGAATTATTTGAATAAAGACATTTTTAGGTTTGCTTTTAAAGTTTATTATTATGAAAGTCAAAGGCCTTCTTTCTCATTGAATGCTGCCATTTCTTACCTCAGGCCTCCCTAGAAAAATGAGAAAAGCAGAGTACCCCCAGAATAGTGTTGGAAGTATATTTATATTCCTTTATCTCAAACTAGTTATTGAAACCCAAGAGAGAGGATTAAAGCACACAAAACTTATTCTTTTTCAAAAAACACGTACTTCTAGTGCTTTTGCAAATGTGTCATGAGAGATTTCAGACTTAAATGAATAATAATTTTAGCTGTTTCTTGTTCTTATTTTCCAGATATGAAAACATTTAAGAGAAAGAATAACCACATCTCCCAGCTTGTGAGTGCATTACTGATACCAAAAATACTTGCAAAGCAGAGTAATAGATAAAAACTCACAGAACTAGATTTTATTTGACAGTCCTGAGATTTTTCTCAATGACTGCACAAAAGCAAATAGAAATGACCTAGGGATAGGTATTGAATCAATATGCACCAGTAAATTTGCAAAATCAATTCTTTGCTCCTCAGATACAGGAAAATTGATGTAACCAATTCTGTGTAACTCCTATTAATTGTCCACAGTGACAGAAAATTTATCAATTACTTATTGACTTCTTTGAGACCATGGGAAAATGGCAGTAACTTCAAGGTTAAGTGTATAATATAGAAACCTTCCCTAGCCGAATGAAGATGTAACTAGAAACCAATCAGAATTTATCTGACTATTAGCTATAGATATGTATATCTCCATATTTGGGTCCATATGTACATGTCCCTCCCCCACTCGTGTCTTGCCTTAGAAACTAGGTATCTCAGTGATATTTATTTGTCAAGGTTTATGAAAGAATCTCTGCTAATAACATTAGTAGTTAACATTTACTGACTCTTCACTGAGTACTGATAAAAAAACAGGGATTGTTACAATTGTTATCTTCAGATAATATTAGAAAAGAAAATTATTAGAATGTACTCTGCTGTATGCAACAGAAAGCTTATAAAACCAGGGCTTTGTTCATTGAAATTTGGTTTATAGTAATTGTATCCAAAGCTGGTGCCTTTGCTACATGGAGTCATAAGAAATCCTTTGGTCTTCCTTCTTTGACATCCTTAGTGTACGATGTGCTTTGTCTTGCTCAGCATGGCTGCTACTCTTCCAGACAATGTGTCTACCTTCCAGACAAGTAATATAGGGGACAAGTGAAGAAGAAAAGGCCAAAATGGAATGCCAGGGAACTCTGATCCCATTTGAAAGTCTTCCTGGAAGTCTCACTCAGGAACTCCCTCTTACTTCTCAATGACTAACACTGACCCAGGCAGTGTTGAGCCCTGGGTTAACGTTGACGTGAATATTGATGCCTAAAGTGAATTGAGATTTATGTTTAAGGACAAAGCAGAGAATGGATATTGAGTAGTCAACTTGCAGTTTCTGCAGCTAAAACAGAGACTAAGGTAAAGTAACTTGCCAGAGTCACATGTTAATTGAAAGGCAGTCCTGGGTTTCAGGTTGGGTCTTTCTAGCTTCAGAGCACCGCTCTCTCAACTCTACTCAACAAAAGCAAATTGAGGCATGGTGGTTCTGCTGGTGTTTCTGTGAATCGAAAATGAAGTGGCTTGACTGGGCTTGGTGGCTCAGCCTGTAATCCCAGCATTTTGGGAGGCCAAGATGAGTGGATTGCCTGAGCCCGGGGTTCGAGACCAGCTGGGGCATCTTGGTGAGACCTCGTCTCTCCAAAAAATCAAAAATTCGCAGGGAATGGGTAGTGCGCACCTGTAGTTCCTGCTACTTGGAAGGCTGGGGCGGAAGGTTTGTTGGAGCCCAGCAGGTTGACCCTGGAGTGGCCGTGAATGTGCCACTACACTCCAGCCTGGGTGATAGAGTGAGACTCTAACTCAAAAAAAAAAAAAAGGTTATATAGAAAAAACATATAATGAAGTGGTTTGACAAAAAAATATAAAAACCATTATATTCAAGCATACTTGGGGAAAACAAACTCAACTATTTATTTCTAATCAGAATTTTAAAAAATCTTACTGAAAACACTGGTAATAGACACAAAATTAGAACTGCAATTTGTGACTTTGACATTACATCTTGTTCTGAGATAGGTACACATCTTGTTCCTTTGTAATGTGCACAGGTATGACAAGTATGGTTATGTTTTTCTTTTTTTTACCTCTAAAAAAGCTTTTTTTGAGTGGTCAGAATATTTAATATCTATCTTTTTTAGCATACTTCAAATATACAATAAAGTATTATTAGGTATAGTCACCATGCTGCATATTAGATTGTCAGAACTTCTGCATCTTGCATAACTGAAACTTTGGCCCCTTTGTCCAATATCTACTCATTTCCCTCATCCTTCCAGCTTCTAGCAACTACCATTCTACTCTCTGCTTCTATAATTTCAACATTTTTAGATCCACATAGAAATGAGATCATACTGTATTTGTCTTTCTTTGTCTGACTTATTTTCCTTAGCATAATCCATATTCATCTATGCTGTCACAAGTGGCAAGATTTTCTTTTCTATGACTGAAAAATATTCTGTTATATAGATAGAGATACCAATTTTTCTCTATCCATTCGTCCATCAAGTATCTCTATCCATTCGTCCATCAAGTATATCTCAATAAATCTCCTCCTCAGCCTACTCAACATAAAACTGATGAGGATAAAGACCTTTATGTTGATCTACTTCCACTAAATGAATAGTAAATATATTTTCTCTTCCTTATGATTTTTTAAATAACATTTTCTTTTCTCTAGCTTACTTTATTATAAGAATATGGTATATGATATCTCTAATATATAAAATATGTATTAATAGACTGTTTATTTTATTGATGAGGTTTCCAGTCAACAATAGGCTATTAGTAGTTAAGTTTTGGGAAACTTAAAAGTTACACATGGATTTTCATCTACACAAGGGTCAGCACTCCTAACCTTTGCATTGCCAAATATATATATTTATATATCTGTATCTATTCAATTATAATATATTACATCCTTTTTTAAATATAACAATTGATATATAAATCATTGGTCACACAATTCACCAATTTGAAAGTATACAATTCAAGGATTTTTTAAATTTCTATTTTTAAATGTTTTAATTTAATTTATTTATATTTTAAATCTTTTTTAAATATCTTTTGAGGGTACAAATAGTTTTTGATAACATGGTTTTATTATATAGTGGTGAAGAAGTTAGGGCTTTAAGTGTACCCATCGGTCCCTATTTTTAATGTATTCACAGACTTGTTCAACCATCCCTACAATCAATTTTAGAAACTTTTCACTACTCCAAAAAAAGAAAGTCCATATTAATTAGCAGTCATTCCCTGTTCTTCTCTGTCTCCCATCACTGGGCAACCACTAATCTATTCTCTGTTTCTGTGGATTTGCTTATTCTGACATTTCATAAAAAATGAAGTTATATAATATGTGGTCTGCTGTGACAAGCTTCTTTCATTTAGCACTACATTTATAAGATTAATTCCAACTGTGGCATGTTCAGCACTTCATTCATTTTTATGATCAAATACTACTTTATTGTAGAATACACCACATTTTATTTATTCATTTATCAGTTTTGGGACATTCGGGTTGTCTCTACCTTTTTAGGCATTATAATTACTACTGCATTCAAGTTTGTGTGTGGATGCATGTTTTTAATTACTCTTAGGTATATACCTGGATTAGAATTGCTGGTCATATGGTAACTTTATGTTTAGGAGCTGCCACACTAATTTTCAAAATAGCTTCCTCACTTTACATTTTCACCATATGATGGCTCAAATTCCCACTGTTTTAATGTTGTTTATTGTTTTAGAGAGAGTTCCTGACATTTGTAAAGGAAGAAAAGCTACTCTCCATGAAGAAAATCCAGGTTGGTCTCGGGTTGGTCAGGAGAAGATTTTGATGGCTGAGGTTAATGAACATCAACAATGACTGGAATCTTTTCTAAAGGGGCATGAGAAAAGGGCTGTGAAATGCCCAGACAGGTTTGACAGGCTGAGGCCAAGAATTCATAGATGAAGACTATCCATGTGTTTTGATGTTTTAAATAGAGGTAAGTAAAGTAACTGTATCTTATGTCAGAGATTTCCTATGAACAAACATCTTGAAGTTTTGTGTTATTTTAAAGTAGTCACTAACTCATCTAGAAATATTATTGGTTGAAGCTAAGCAGAGATGGAACCTACACATTTGTATTTAGTGAAAGACTCCAGATGTGTCACATAAAGTCTCAGCTTTTGGATTATTGTAGTGTGTAGTATTTCCTGGAGAGAATGGCTTTAGATGCTAAAATTTATTTTCAGGTTCATTTGTTGAAAGCTTGATCACTTGGATTAGCTTAAAAGAGTGCTGGTGACAAAATGACATATAATAAAATTCAAGATGCAGAACAGAGACACAATGCTTATTTAGTAAAATCCTACAAGGGGGGAAAATCTTTATTGCTAGATGCAATGAAATCTGCCAATGACCAAACTGCATGTTTGGATTCTTTCAAGCTTGTGTTTCTGGGAAGATTGTTAATTTTCTGTTTGCAAGAAAGAAAAGAGAGAAGCAGCAACAACAAAATAATAATTTGAAAAACTAAAAATGATCTCAAAATAGTTTTGTAATAAATGTATAAGCAAATAATATGGAATATTATCTATTTTATCAATAAATATTATAATTTAACCATAATTATGCTAAAGGTAAATTTCTCCTTTAGAAGACATATCTTTTCAGGAAAAGATCTCTAACAAAAGAAAGAGTAGAAATTTTTGTTATTTTTGCAAATATTGCTAACCCTTTTCTTGTTGAACCTCTACAAATTCATGGATTGATGTTTGCAATAATGTATTATTTGAATTTTATTTTATTTTTTGTGAGTTGGAGTCTCACTCGGTCGCCCAGACTGGAGTGCAGTGGCCGCTCCCGGCCACCACAGCCTCGCCTGCTGGGCTCCTGCGATCCTTCCGCTTCAGCCTTCCGAGTAGTGGGAATTACAGGCATGCACTACCCGGCTGATTTTTTGATTTATTGTAGAGATGAGGTCTCGCTGCCCAGGCGGGTCTCGAACTCGCGGGCTCAGGCAATCCACTCACCTCAGCCTCCCAAAGGCGCGGGATTACAGGCTGAGCCACCGAGCCTGGCCTATTTGAATTTTAAAAGCATCTTTTACTCTCTATTGCTGGCTTAAGAGACATTTCCAAATTCTTTTTTTTTCCCTTTCATCAGAAGACAGTTAGGAAGACATCATTCATAATTTTTTTGTCTAGTTAGTCTTCTTGCTTTTATCTATGGTCTCTTTCAAGCATTTCTTTGAGGTACTAAATTTATTTATTATCTTTGTTATGAATGTGCACTAACACTTTGTTAAATAAGACCAGAAGCTTTTACCACTTGCCCATTTTTCATGCTTTCTAGTGTGTATTGGCTAAATTTTACAAACTGATTGACTAATTGTGATTAGTATCTCAGTTATAATGCTAACCGATTATATCTATGGCACTTGTATATGATAGTAAAAATCATCAGCACTTAAGATTGGGGTCCAGAATATATAATATATTCAAGAAGACATTAAAAACAGGCATTTCAATGAACAGTTCATTGGTAATGAATGAAATGCATAATGTATATGGCAATCATTGATTAAATTGTTTTTTAGAGGAGAACTGGAGATGGAGTTACATTTGAGTTACTTTAGGAAAAAAATAATTTGATTTTAAAATCTTGAGGATATAAAATATATAGCAAGCACAATCAATAATGTTGAAGAAGTATCAATAATAAATTCACTGAATAAAAGAGAAATTACAAAAACAAGTCATCATGAGATGTTTCAAAGTAAATTAAGTTTATAAGGGGGAAAGTTTAAATGTGTAGATGCTACTGATGAATTTAGTGCAATTCTGTGATGTGGATACTGTTCTCTTGGTGTTGCAGTGCAGTGTGTATGTGTGAAATGAGTAGACCACAGAGAGACGAAATAAAACATGTGATCCTTCCACAGAGATCCACAAGAAAGTCTTTGGGATGAGAAATTATCCTGTAATTCTTACTGCTATTTTTCATTTTTATTTTATTTTTCTCATGCAATCTTAAGAAATGAATTTTAGTAATCTATATAATGAAATTCTAAAGTTATTCTCAAATAAATCACTTCCCATTATCCATAGTAATAATGAATTAATTGAGATTACCACACAGTATATAGAATTCTTGAGGACTCCTCTAATTAATTTATATTAATTTTTATTAGATTCAGGCAACTGCTTTATAGTAAGTATTGGCTATTCTCGAGCTTTTATTTCAGAAAATACTACATTTGTTAGTTGTACATTCTGATTTTTATTTATAAGATTACTATATAATTTATCATACAAACCATATCACTTTTTAAGAGTAAAAGAAGTGGGGCATTATTGGCAATTGACAGAAAAATATATATAGACTGGGACTTATACCAACTATGATAATATGATTGCTCTATGTATGAAGATTTTAGTCCTAAAAAAACTCTATATAACCTGATTTATTTAAACTGAAAACACTCAATATTTTCTCCCATGATGGAATGGATAAAGAAGTATTTATATGATGGAATGCTACAATGATGCATTTGTATGTTGGAATATTATAGAGCAAAGAAAAAGAATGAACTACTGCTGCATATAATAGCATGAATAAAACTCATAAACATATGTTGATTTAAAGAAGCAAGATTGTATTTATATGACACTAGAAAATGGGCAAAACTAATGTATGATGATAAAGGCAAGAATAATACTTTTCTTTGATGGAGTATTAGCAGGCAAATGATACAGGGGAACTTAGTTTCTGCACATCTTGATTTGGTTGGGAATTACATATTATACTTGTATAAAAATTCATTATCTTATGACTTGGCCACTATATTGAACACAGATTATACTTCAAGCAATTTGAAATAAATGTAGGGAAGAGATAATATTCCTGGTCTTATCAGTGAGCTCTCATCAGAATAAGATAAATGGATGCTGGTTAGACAGAAATGAAAATGAATGTTTACTACCTGGCACTCTGTTTGATAAAATCCCCACATGATACCTCCTGGAGGTACTTTTCCAGCTATTCTTAGACTTTTGCAATCAAAGGTACTTCCTACTCTTTCCTGAATTTAGCTTTGTTCTTTCCCATATTTATAAACTTGCTCATGCTGAATTCTGTTTCTTTTTTTTTTTTTTGAGTTGGAGTCTCTGTTGCCCAGACTGGAGTGCAGTGGCCACTCCC
>NW_007248054.1:200420-281974 GCF_000164805.1 Carlito syrichta
GGCATGCGCTACCACGCCCGGCTAATTTTTTGATTTGTTGTAGAGATGAGGTCTCGCCAAATTTCCCAGGCGGGTCTCGAACCTGCGGGCTCAGGCAATCCACTCACCTCCCAAGGCGCAGGATTTCAGGCTGAGCCACCGAGCCTGGCTGAATTCTGTTTCTTAAATACTCCTTCCCTCAATAAATTCCTGTCAACATCTTCCTTCATTCTTTAAAAGAACAACTCAAAATACTTTCTGTATGATTTCTCCCTAAGTTGCTCCTAGAAATTCCTGTTTTTCATTTGATACCCAACTTTGATCCATCATTCTTTTCTCCAGTTTTTTAAGTTATTCATTCAATAGACAAGTTGAACCTTCTGCTTAGAGCAGAGAATACATTGATGCATGAGACCAAGTCTTTGTTCTGGAGGAGCCCCTTATTTTCTGAGACAATGGCCCTTTTCCTATTATGCCTTCTTGTGCCAGTGTTTTGTGCCTTTACTGAAAACCCCTCTATTAGATAAAAATTTCTTGAAGGTAGGAAGAGAGGAAGACTAAATCTTAATCAGCTGTGCTTTCACCATAATGGTTCAGCAAGAGAAAAAAATAGAGACTCAATAAATGCTCATGAATTGAAATAAATTCGTTGACTGAATTGCTTGAAAATTTTCTGTGGGCAAATATTATACCGAATTTCACAATTTGACTAGCAATAGGTGGTTGATAAGATTAGTTAGCACTTTTAATAACTCAGATTTATTGTACAGAAAACACACCACTTATAATTTAAGTCTTTCCCAATGACTTCCCAGGGTCCCAGCAGAGACTGTGCAAATTAAGTTAATGCAGTGCAAATAATTTTGTTTCCTTCAGTTTTAAACATGACTCCTTTCACTGTTTGGCCACAAGGTAGATAGAATCTGTCACCTAGACCCCTAAGAAGTGAGCTTTTGTACTCCATACCTCATCATTTCCAACATGCTTGTGTGTTATGCTCATTTTGTCCTCAATTTAGTTTGAATTAGATTCAAGTCACAGAACACTTTAGGGGAGCTAATTCATGAATTTTAAAATAAATTATTTCCTTTCTCTTTTGATTTCCCTTGTTGTATTGCTACTTATCCTGTTATTATTGAGGTTTACCTTAACTTACATCAGAGATTACCTATTACATACGATTTTATTCTACGCTATTATGTAATTCTTCAAACTTTCTTAATGCCTTGCAATGCTGTGTTTAAAGATAATCCACAAAGTTCTATATATGTAAAAATTCAAATAGTGATATGTAACCTCACGATAAGAGCAGATATCCTACACATTGGATTTAATATGCTGTACAAATACTTTAATGAGTAAGTTAATATTGTTTCGATATATTTTTCATTTTTTAAATATAGCTATTAACACCCTATAAGACAAAGTATGTCCCAAAGATGATTTCTTTCTGAGAATTTGATGTTCTTTTCTTATGAAAAATATTCTGGAAAAAATTTTAAAAGTAACTAGATGGAAATTTAAGAAAGATTACTTAATACAAATTGTGAAGGGCTTGTCAATGAACATATTTCATCAGCGTGTACATAACCATCTGTCAGAGAAACTGTATAAATAGTTTCTACCTTGTCTAGGAAGTTAGACTTGATGTCCTCTTAGGACATTTCTAATTCCAAGTGTCTGAGAAGAAAAGAGATATGTGCCACAGAATTGAGACCGTTAAGCAAGAATGGCCTATGTTGATTAGAATAATAATACCAATAAATCTCCAACTCATTAAGCACATACTATTTTCCAGGCACTTAGCTAAACAGATTCAAATTGCTCTATTATGATCTTTATAAAATAAGCACACATTTAAAAATTTTTTCCGAATCACAATAAATCTAATTTGATAGTCCCACTTCCAAAATTGGCCAGAAGTTCAATATTAGCCATTTTCTATGGTGGTCTTTCTTCTCTTTTGTGAAAAATAGGAAAGATTTTATTTTAATTCACATTTGACATTTTGGAAATTACCCTTTGCCCCAGACCCAGGTGGTCATTTAAAGGTAAGTTACTCCACTGCTATACCACTTTCTCTAGGACAAATCTGCCAGAGGGCCTTTACTGAGATGCCAAAATACAGTCTTCAGTGTCACCCCCAAATTTATATCCTTTCAGTGTTCTGCCATCTTAAGAAACTGACTTTTATTCTGGTAGAGGGCTCCTCTATTCACGGTGTCAAATCCCAGGAAATCGAATGCCCCTAGAATCGATCCTTCCATGCTTTCATCTTGGTTTCCCCACATGTACATTCTGTTACCATGGACTGAAAGACCTGTTATATTTTGATTTCTTGATCTTTTAAGAATAACTTTAAAAATACCTTCTATGTATAAGAAAAATCTAGAATTTGGGAATATAGGCCTGAATAGTCTCCAGAACACTGAAGAGCAGAGAGAGGGATAGAGGAAGGGAGAGAAGGAGAAAATCCAAGGCTGTTCACCATGCAAATGTCTTTGAGGCAATTATCCTGTACAAAAAGGCAGCCAGTGCCTTGCTTATAGATGTGCAGAGGTGCAAGAGACCCATAAAGAATTTTCTCCCAACACTACCACTTATACTGAATTGATTGGGAAATTTGTTGAAGTAAATGGTATTATGTAAAGCACTTGATTGTGATGTGAACTCTTATTTTCTACATTAAAATAGCTGGTTATTTTGGAGTGGTATAGACACTGCCCATCCCTGTCTTCTTAGTAAAGGATACACTATATTCACTAGTGCAAAAATTCACAATTGTAAATTCCTACAAATGTCTCACAAATAAAATGAATTAGTGAAGCATCTGGGTACAAGGCAGTGATTAAATAGACTCAGTGTTGGAAACCAAACAAGAATGCTGAGGAATGTCGTGAAGTGAGAATGTGCATTTCATTTAGAGAGAGGAGTGACTTAGGTTTTGCTGTTTACAGATTGTGCAGTTATGTGAGAGAAGTCTTAATCCAATGTGTATGTAAAATCTCATAATTTTTAAAGTAGGCAATTTAGTAATTCCTACAATAACCCCAACAAAAAATAATAACAAGCAATATATATGCATATATACAGGGGGTGCTGAAAAATGCATACACATTTTAAGAGATGTTATCCATGTGTTACTTTTCAAAGTTGAATTGAATTATGGTAGCAATGTGTAGTATGACATTGGCTCAAAAGAAAGGCATTAATCAAATGAATGTTAATGTCACCATGCAACAGGCAGGTATATATTGTGTATATATTGTACTCAATATATGCAATTGTATATACAATATATACAATTTTAAGTGTGTATACATTTTTCACCTTCTTATATATATGTTTGTGTATGAGTATATATTATGTACAAAAATGCATATAAGACAGATCTGGTTTATGGACAAGAGTTTTCATTTTCTGATTTGGCACCCTCTAAGAGGAAATGTAAGAGGAAAATTGGAGTACAATCTCTGGATCTCCTAAGTCTGAGACCATTTATATAATTTAACAGGATCATAAATGATTCAACTAGATTGAATGTTTTCAAAGGTATTCATTTTTATTTCTACTATTCATTAATTTTCATTCTTATTGAACAATACTATAAAAAGGACCCGTGTGTACATTTTTTTCCTGTAGAGTTTCAATAACTGTGGCTTAAAAATGCCAAATGCAACAACACTTTTTAAAAGAAAAAAAAGTATTTCTTGTTGCTAAACTATTTTTATTTCCTCTATTTTTTGACAGCTATCAGCTATTATGTTTTTCATAGTGGTCTGTATTTGAGAAGCTAAATTCAATCCACTGGTGAAAATGACAAGGCATCTAAAAGAATGGATCAATTTTGACTTACACAAGTGTTCTTTTTTGAGTTGTCAGGATTAGCATTTTTCCACTGTAATTTGAACAGTGCCCAAGAGGGAGTAACCACATATTTTAGGCAAAGCACTTAGGAAGAGAAAGGGTGTTGTTTATAACAATGGGAATGTGATGAACATATTGTCCTATGTGGACTAAGAATCAAAAATTGTGTGAGGAAAACTCACATTGTTAAAAGCCTCATATTGTGTGTGTATCTATACTTATATGTCCATATCTAAAATTACTTATAATTTTATTGTAAATTATGGATTATGTATAATTTAATATTATGAATTAAATATTAAATAAATGAACAAGACAAATAAAACAATGTACAGTGTGATCCTAGCAAAAGCAGCTCCACATACAAGACGAATTATGTTTGCAACTTGAAAGCATAGATTTTTTTTTTTTTACTTATTAAGGCATATTGGAAAAATAAGAAGGAAGGGAATAATTCAGAGGAAAAGAAATGATGAGAGGGGACCCCCAAAACCCTTGAATTTATTTA
Source organism: Carlito syrichta (assembly GCF_000164805.1). Taxonomy (NCBI): domain Eukaryota; kingdom Metazoa; phylum Chordata; class Mammalia; order Primates; family Tarsiidae; genus Carlito; species Carlito syrichta. The sequence continues at coordinate 204,775 of NW_007248054.1, forward strand.
TTAAAAAGTGCTTATTTATTCTTACATGTTTAAACTTCAGTCACCTTCAAAGTACTCTCTGTTTGATGCAATATACCTATCAATATGCTTTTTCTACAGCTCAAAACAGTTTTTGAACTCCTCAATGATCATGCCTTTTAGTGCTTCTGTGTTTTTGTTTTACCTCTTCCACATCAGCAAAACGTTTCCACTTGAGGATGTTTTTCATCTGGGGAAACAAACAAACAAACAAACAAACAAAAAAATAGGGAGAGTAGGACACAGTTCAAGCAGTTTTTTGTGGGAAAAAAACAACTCGGCATGGTGTGAGCAGGTGCAAATGGGCAAATATGTTGAAAGAATCTCCCCTGCCTCCCCCCAAAACTCCCTGAAACCGACTCAGACTCTCACAACAACATTAGCTGGTACATTGATGCTGCTGAGTTTCTAGAACACTTACCCTGCAGGGAAAGCCTGCACTACAAGAGGCCCATCCTCCAAAAAATAATTCCAGGATTTTTTTCGGGGTCTCCTCTTGTGTACTGGAAAGTGGGAAACTTAGATTCTTATTCCAGTTTTGTTATCAATTTGCCATCTAACCTTGGGAAAGGTATTTAAATTTTTTAGATTTCAGCTTTTCTAACTGTAAAATAAGTGGGTTGGGCTAACTGCCAAACTGCTAAGTGGTTAGGTAGTTGCAACCTTCTGCTGTTTATGCTGATGCATCTCAGAATACAAAGTGAAAACAGTTGGTTCTTGGGCATCTACTGAAATACACTAGAAGACTAAAAGCAGAGATTTCAGGTTGCTTATATACTTCATGGAATAATTTTGTCTCAAAATGGGTCTTTGATCCAAGTGGGGCATTCGTTTTTTAAAATTATTGATAAGATTTTAAAATTAGAGGATTTCATTAAAATTTTTATTTCTGTGTTCTTTTGTTTTAAAAAAAAACATTTAAAAATGTCTGCCTAGTAGCCATTGGCTAGAGTGAAGTAACAGCTGCCCCCCTTAAATGAGGCATATGTTCACTGTTCTGAAATTATGAGAAAAAAAAATCTGTGTGTCTATGTGGACATGTGCATTTTTCTAGGAAAGGAATCTTTGGCTCTCACCAGGGAGATTTTAACCCCAGAATTTTAAGAACCACTGGTACAGTCATGGTAAAAACAGTGCTTTGGAAAGTAAAGGTAGGGGAATCAGATAAAATGATAAGGAGAAGAAGGAATAGAAATGCATCATATTAATCATTGTTAATTGAAAAAGGCTTAAATTGGAATCATAGACAAGATTTGCATAAGAATGGTGAAAAAGAAACATAGTATGATTTCAATGTTGAGGGACCATCTTCATTACTCCTTAATCTAACAATTGAGGAAACTGAGGCTCAGATAGGCTAAGTGAAATACTCAAGATCACAAGCTCAAGACAAAAGGCAGGATTTGAATCAATTTTTACTGATTCCTGGTCCAACTCATTTTGCATCACTCCTTTTTTTCTCTTTCAATTCACTACCAAAAAGAGGCTCACACTCCCGTTGAGGTTGCACATTGACTACTGGGCAGCCCCAAGCATCAAAGAAGCATATATAAGCCTCTTTAGGGGTGAGCTGTAGAAAAGAAAAAATACTCAGAACTAAGTGCCTGACATATAAATTGTACCCAAGAGACATTTTTTGATAAAGGAATAATTATTTACATTGGACAAGGTCCAACATTTAAAAAAAAAACTCAGATGGTTCTCTTCTGATATGTGAGAAAGGCAGATGAGCCCCATTAAGTTCCATTTTGAAAGACTTATAAGAGTTGAGGATGGATGGAGGGAGGAGATTTGTATGTAACCATAAGGAAAGTCTCAATTAATTACATTAAATGATTGCATTTGGTAAGACTATTTTAAATTATAGGACGAATATTGGCTAAGGCTTGGGTGATACATTACTCATTTACAACCCAAACTCTTATAAAGTCAACTTTCTTCCTTCATTATCCATTCTTTGATTTGAAGTTCAATCAGGATGGAAGTGTGTGTGTGTGTGTGTGTGTGTGTGTGTGTGTGTGTGTGTATAGATAGATAGATAGATAGATAGAAAGAATGTTCTACAGAGTTTTATAATATTAAGTACTATGCTGTAATCATGCATAATACAGGTTCTTTTGGAAGACAATAACTTAATAATACTGAAACAAACTTTTATCAATATTTCCAACAGTGCCTTGGACTAATAATGATCTAAAACCACCTGCTGTTTTATGAGGTTATTACAATTAAGGGATTGCGTGGTTGACATTAATTTTATTGAAAATAGAGGATTTCTATTTTTAAACAAATGTAGTGGCATGAGGTGAGCAATATTGCACATTAGGGCATTTAAAAATTAAGTGTTTATAATATAAACTCAAATTCTAGAACAAAAATTAAACATAATTGATTTGACCCTGAAAAAGTCAAATTTTAAGGATGGCTTAATTCATTGTCAGACACTAGGTGATTTTTCTATGAGTTGGGAGCAAGAGGATTCCTCACTAACTTACGGATAAGAAATAATATTGCAGATATGGGAAATGAACATACATATGCTACTTCTGGTATATGCTTCCATAGTAATAATAACTAGAGTTTAATTGGAGTAGTTGGAATGATCTTTCTGTTATTATGCACTAAAGAAATAGCTGCTACCTTGCACATTGTCTGGAAGAAATGTTGCACATATGGAAGAGAACATATTTCATTTATAATTTCAGAGAACATCTTACACAATATTCTTTCTTGTAATTTTATTTTCAACCTAGGGTAATCATTGCCATCATCATCATCATCATCACCATCATCATGAAAAGCTAATAAGATTCATTATTGTTATTGCATGCTATTATTAGTCTCATTGCCATTTCCAAGGAAACAGAAGTATATATTAGTGAAATACTCTCATTCGTTGACTGTTGACTTTGCCAATCTAATTCCAAAGATAAAAAAAATCCATGTCTACATATGCATTTTTTATAGTTGTTATTTTGCTTATATATGTTTAGTGGGACACTTTATAGAGCTGGAATTTTGAGAGACAATTTTGTTTTTTATTTCTTTAATGAAAATCAGACTGTAAGACATACAGGCTTGGAACTGAAATTTGTTTTATAAAATTGCATATTCATAGAGTTTGAGCTGACCCGAAAGTGTTGGTTGAATGTTATTAGCATATTCCTTCAGTGGATATTACAGCTAAAGTATATTTTATCAGCATTATCAAATATCAGATCCAAAGTTTCCTTTGGTATATTTCTGAAAAAACATACTCTGACATATTGTTGGATTATTTTATTATATGGAATCAACCCTAAAATGTTACCTATTTTTACATTCAGAATTTCACTTTGACTTTGTTTTGGTTTTTTTGTTTTGATCTTTGTAATTTATTAAAAGATCACACTACATGTATTCTTTTCTCTTGAAGAAGGTCAAAAAATTATATTCTGCTGTGGCCCAGAATGCTTCTCTGTATACTATTAAAATATAAGTTCTGAACTGAATTCAAGATGGCTTGATTACATTTAAATGAATGTAATTTTTAAAGTTTTTTAAAAATTTAAGCTGCTTCACCAAATCTTTATTTATTTATTTATTTATTTTTATTATAAAGATGTGGGGTACAATTCAGGGTTAGGTATACAAGCGTTGATTATGCAGGTACCCTTGTTAATGAGGTATGTCCCTCCCTCACCTAGCAGTTTCCCTCAACTGCCAATCCCATCCCCCTCCCCTGGCAGTTTCCCATTACTGCCAATCCCTTTCTTATAGTATTATAATTGTTCAAGGTCCAATTATGAGTGAGAACATATGGTACTCTGTTCTTTGTTTCTGTGATAGATCACTGAGTATGATCAACTCTAAATCCATCCAAGTTGATGTGAAGCCCATATGTTTGTCCTTATTTATGGCTGCATAATATTCCATTGTGTATATGTACCACATTTTTTTTCATCCAGTTCAGATTGATGGGCAACATGGTTGGTTCCATGTTTTTGCTATTGTAATTAGAGCTGCAACAAACATACGTGTGTAGGCATCTTTTTTGCAGAATGATTTGAATTCCTCTGGGTATATTTCCAATAGGGAAATTGCTGGGTCATATGGAAGGTCAATTTCTAGTTCTTTCAGAAATTGCCACACTGTCTTCCAAAGAGGTTGCACTAGTTTGCATTCCCACCAGCAGTGTAGAAGCGTTCCTTTTTCTCCACATCCTTGCCAGCATCTGTTGTTTGTTTTATTATTGACGGCCATTCTTACTGGGGTTAGGTGGTATCTCAATGAGGTTTTGATTTGCATTTCTCTGATGATGAGTGAAGTGGAGCACTTTTTCATATGTCTGTTGGTTGTCCGTATATCTTCTTTTAAGAAGTGTCTATTCAAGTCTTTTGCCCACTTTTTAATAGGGTTGTTTGTTTTTTTCCTTTTGGCGCATTTGAGTTCCTTGTAGACGTTAGGCCTTTGTCAGATATACAGTTGGCAAATATTTTTCCCATTCTGTGGGCTGTCTCCCTGCTCTCTTTATGGTTTTTTTTGCTTTGCAGAAGCTCGTTAGTATGATGAGGTCCCACTTGTCTATCTTATTTCTCTTTTATTTTTTAAATTTTTTTTTTTTTGAGTTGGAGTCTCACTCTGTTGCCCAGATTGGAATGCAGTGGCCGCTCCTGGCCACCACAGCCTTGACTGCTGGGCTCTGGCAATCCTTCTGCCTCAGCCTTCCAAGTAGCTGGAACTACAAGCGCGCACTACCACACCCGGCTGATTTTTGATTTATTGTAGAGATAAGGTCTCACCAAATTGCCCAGGTGGGTCTCGAACCCACAGGCTCAGACAATCCACTCACCTCAGCCTCCCAAGGTGCGGGATTACAGGCTGAGCCACCGAGCCCGGCCTCTATCTTATTTCTTAAGGTATGGGCATTTAGGGTTTTTAATAGGAATTGGTTGCCAGTTCCAATTTCCATAAAGGTGTCTCCTGCATTTTCTAAGATTCTTATTGTTTGAGGTTTTACGTTTAGGTCTTTGATCCATTTAGAGTTCATTTTTGTGTAGGGTGAAAGGCAGGGGTCCTCTTTCAACCTTCTGCATGTGATCAGTCAGTTTTCCCAGCACCATTTACAGAATAGGTTCTCCTCTCTCCAGTGATAGAGATTCCGAAAGCAAAGCCTCAGTTTCTTTACCAGCTTAACTTTGTTGGAGGGTAGAGAAACTGAGGCTTTGCTTTCGGAATCTCTATCCTGTTACATTGGTCTACGTGCCTGTTCTTGTACCAATACCAGGCTGTTTTGATTACTGTAGCCTTATATTAAAGTTTAAAGTCTGGAAGTGTGATACCTCCTGCTTTATTTCTTTTGCTAAGGATTACTTTGGCTATTTGTGGTCGTTGATGTTTCCATATGAATTTGTGCATTGTTATTTCCAGGTCTGAGAGAAATGATGTTGGTAACTTAATGGGTATTGCATTGAATCTGTAGATTACCTTTGGTAGGTTGGACAACTTAATGTTGATTCTTCCTATCCATGAGCATGGAATATTTTTCCATTTGTTTGTGGTCTTCTTGGATTTCTTTGAGTAGTGTTTTGTAGTTCTCATTGTAAAGGTCTTTAACTTCTCTGGTTAGAAAGATGCTGAGGTATTTCATTTTTTTGTGTGTCTATGTGAGTGGGATTGTGCTTTTAATTTGCATCTCTGCCTGCTTGTTGTTGATGTATAGGAATGCAACTATCTTTTGCACATTTATTTTGTACCCTGAGACTTTGTCGAAGTCCTTTTTCAGAGAAAGCAGGTTTTTGACAGATTTTCTTGGATTTTCAAAGTATAGGGCCATATAATCAGCGAAGAGGATAACTTGACTTTCTCTTTTCCTATTTGGATACCCCTGATTTCCTTCTCTTGTCTAATTCCTTGAGCTAGGACTGCCAACACAAAGTTGAGCAAGAGGGGTGAGAGTAGGCAGCCTTTTCCTGTTCCAGTTTTCAGGGGAAATATTTCCAGTTTCTGCCCCTTTAGCAATATGTTAGCTGTGGGTTTATCATAGATGGCACTTACTATTTTGAGGTATATTCCTTCTATACCTAGGTGTTTGAGGGCTTTTATCAAGAAGTGATACTGGATTTTATCAAAAGCTTTTACTGCATCTAATGATATAATGATGTGGTTCTTGTTTTCACATCTGTTGATATGTTTAATGATATTTGTGGTCTTGCAAATGCTGAACCAGCCCTGAATCTTGGGGATGAAGCCTACTTGGTCATGGTGAATGATTTTTGAGATGTGTTTTTGGATCTGATTTGCTAGAATCTTGTTGAGGTTTTTGCATCTATGTTCATAAGGGATATTGGCCTGTTGTTCTCTTTTTTTGGATCTTTACCTGGTTTGGGTATCAGTGTGATGTTAGCTTTGTAAAACGACTTGGGAGAATTGGAGAATTCTATCTTTGGAATTTGGGCTCTTATGCCTGAAATACTTTCAATAGAATTAGTATTAGCTCCTCCTTGTACGTTTATTTATTTATTTATTTTTTGAATCTTCTGGAAAGCCATCTGGTCCAGGTCTTTATTTTGCAGGCGATTTTTGTATGACAGAGTCAATTTCCTGGGTTGTTATTGGTCTATTTAGTGTGTCAATGTCTTCTTGTTTCAACCTGAGGAGGTTGTGTGATGTCAGAAAGTCCTCCATTTCACTTAGGTTATCAAGTTTGTTTCCATATAGGTGTACATAGTAATCTCTGATAATCTTTTATATTTCTGCAGGGTGAGTTGTGATTTGATCTTTTGTATTACTGATTGTGTTTATTTGGACTTTTTCTCTCTTTTTCTTGTTCATTCTGGCTAGGGGTCCATCCATCTTGTTAATTCTTTCAAAGAACCATCTTTTTGTTTTGTTGATTTTTCCTGTATTTTTGTCTATGTTCTGTATTTGGGCTCTCATTTTGGTGATTTGAATTCTTCTGCTCAAGTTGGGGTTTTAGCGGTCTTCTCTTTCCAGCTCCTTTACACGATTTGTTAGACTCTCCACTTGTGATCTTTCCATTTTTTTGATGTGTGCTCATAGAGATATAAATTCCCCTCTGAGAACTACTTTCATGACATCCCAGAGGTTTTGGTAGGATGTTTCTTCATTTTCATTTGTTTCCAGAAATCTTTTAATTTCTGCTTTGATTTCTGTGTTGACCCAGTAGTTGTTCATCATCATGCTGTTTAGTGTCCATCTTTTGTGGACTTTGGATAAATTTTGTTGGTGTTGATATTTATTTTGATTCCACTGTGGTCTGAGAATGTGCATGGCAAGATATCAACCTTATGGAATTTGTTTATGCTTGACTTATGGCCAAGGATGTGATCGATCTTGGAGTATGTTTCATGTGGTGATGTGTAGAATGTATATTCTGTGATTGTTGGGTGAAATAATCTGTAGGTATCTATTAAGTATATTTGGTTGAGTATCAAGTTTAGGTTCTTGATCTCCTTGTTGATTTTTTGCCTTGATGATTTATCTAGGGCTGTTAGTGGGGTATTCAAGTCCCCTGCTATAGTAGTGTTAGAGTCAATATCTTTTTTTAGTTTACTTAGTAGTTACTTTATAAATGCTTACGCTCCTCTGTTGGGTGCATATATGTTTAGGATGGATATTTCTTGTTGATGGATTGAACTTTTTATCATTATGTAGCATCCTTTTGCATCTTTTAAAATTTTTGATAATTAAAGGTTGTTTTGTCTGATATTAAGTTTGTAACTCCTACCTCCTTTTGTGATCTATTTGCCTGGAAACTCTTTAATTTTGATTCTTTAATTTTGATTCTGTGTGCATCCCTTGTAGTGAGATGAGTCTCCTGGATGCAGCAAATAATTGGGTCCAAATCTTACTTTATATTAATTTATTTGTCTTGTTGTCAGCAATGGTTTTTTTCCTTTATCTTTTGCCCTTTGAAATTGAACCTATTTGTTGCATCCACTTTTTTTTTTAAGGAATAAATTTTTGATGATTAGTGAGGCTGAGCATTTTTTCATGTATTGGTTGGTTACTCATATTCTTCTTTTGAGAAGTATCTGTTTATATCTTTTGCCCACTTTTTAATCATCAAATAAATGCAAATCAAAACCACACTGAGATACCACCTAACTCCAGTCAGTATGGCTGATCATCATTAATAACTCAAAGCCAACAGGTGCTGGAGAGGAACACTTGTACACTGTTGGTCAGAATGTAAACTAGCACAACCTCTGTGAATAACAGTGTGGTGATTTTGAAAAGATCTAAAAATTGACCTCCCATATGACCCAGTAATCTCCCTTCTGGAAATATACCCAGAGGAACTCAAATCATTCTATAAAAAAGATACCTGCAGACACATGTTCAATGTAGCATTATTCACAATAGCAAAAACATGGAACTGACTGTGCTGCCCATCAAAAGTGGACTGGATAATGGTGGTATATATACACAGTGAAATATTACACAGCTATAAAGAAGGACAAAATTGTGGACTTCAAAGGAACTTGGATGGATTTAAAATCTGTCATACTCAGTGATCTATCACAGAAACAAAGAACTGAGTACCACACATTCTCACTCATAAGCAGACCCTGAACATTTATCATAACACTACAAGAAAAGGATTGGAAGTAGTAGGTCACTGCCAGGGGAGGGGGATTCACATAACACTAATAAACCTACCTGATTCCAAGCCAGGTGAAGTGAGGACCAATGGAAGGTTCAAACTTTACCCGTACAGTGACCACTTATGTAACTAATCCTGAATTGTACTCTACATCTTTAAAATAAAAAAGAATAATTTTTTATTGCTACTATAAATTCAGCACTCTTGGACTCCAGTGATCCTTCTAACTCAGCCTCCCAAGTAGGTAGGACACACCACCACTACACTGCTAATTTTTTTAAAACAGATATTAGGTTTTGCTATATTTCCTAGCCTGGTCTCAAACTCCCGGGCTCAAGCAATGCTCCTGCCTTAGCCTCCCAAAGTGCTGAGATTACAGGTGTAAGTCATTGTGCTCAATTTGATTTAGCTTTAACAATACTATATATAAAATATAGATTTCTTTTAAAGAGACAATAGATACAAAAGCTAACTGTGATTCCAAATGTAATTAACTGTTTATGCTTGTTATTTCTTTAGAGATAGTGAATATATCTTTATTACTTTCTGTTGAAGTATAAATCAGAAAATATAATATACTTCTCACCTTGCTCATACCCATCTTTTATTCTGTGCTTTTTCTCATTATTAGAAAAGCAAAACAACAAAGAAATTTTCGGGGGAAGAAGAAGAGAGCACTTAATTATAAGAGAAAGCATTAGAATATTGAGTATTTTAAAGGCCAAGCATGTTTCACATATAAACCAAAGATAGGAAGCTGTAAAAAATGAAATGTGGAAAGGAGTAATAAAAAAAAAAATCTCTGCAATTTTGATGAAAACCCAAAGAGGAATAAAACAGATGCATTACTCCTCTTCGATCCTTTGTGACCATGCACAGTCTTCAGCATAGAGATGTAGCCCTGATTATAATTAGTTGAAGACTTTATTCCCAACTTCCCTTCTTTCAAATGCAAATTAATGGTTTCTATGACAAAAATAAAAGTCCTTGACACCCTCTTGAAGAAGGACTCAAGTAAAATGAATAATCAGTTGAGATGAACAGCCTAAAGTTATCAAGAAAGGATTCACAGATTCTGCTTTTCCAATAAAACAGAAGGAATTTTTGGAATATAATGCTTGTTTCAAAAGAACCATTTTATAACAGGCAGGTAAAATAGTAATATCTAATCAAGGTCTAGTGAAATAGAATGCCTGTGTTAGGACGGTCTTGGTTCCTCAGCACTATTTGATTATGCATAGTGTTACCTTTACACCAAGCATTCATATTTTTATATTTATAGGTATGCTTCAGGAAAAGTAAATTTTAAAATATTTTATTATCAGAATTAGTGCTTCCATCATTTATTTTTTTTGAACAACAGCATGTGCTGTTCAAAAAAGAAAGAAAGAAAAAAAAATTATCTTCCCAGTCCTATCTAACTTATACTCAATTCTAATTTGATTATCCCCCTCCCTCTCAATTTTTCTCCTTATAGTAAACTTGTATTTGATTAAATTTCTATGATATATCTTTGCTTCTTTTCCCCTCATATATATATGGAGATCTTTTTTGACAAATATTCCGAGTAAGAATGAGGTAACTACAAGATGTTAAGATTTCTTCCTAGTAGAACAAGCAGATATACTTGGGAATCACTGACAAGATTCTTCAAGCTTATTCCAAATAGTCTAAAAGCAGTTGCAAGAATCTAATATTGCCACATATTTTACTCCTTTAAATGCAAATTTATTTTTTACTGTGTTAGAAATAGCTCCTTTAGATATTTGTGCACATCTGACTTTTATGAAGGAAAATGCAGTAATGAAAATGAAAATATATTAATACTATCATTCCAAAGAGCCACTATTTGTTAAGTACCTATGATGTGTCAGAAACCGTGAAGAGCATTTTATGCATTTTATTATATTGAATTCCCATGGAGTCCCATGAAATGGCTGGTATTATTTCCTTTTAAGAATAAGTAAAATAAAATCTAAAGGAGTTAATGCTATTTACCCAAGATCACATAGTTTGTAGTTATATTTTAAAACTAAGTCACTATGATAGCAAATCCTACTCAAATTCAGTTGAAATAGCCTTGTCTAGCAGTTACTACAGGAGGAACGTCAGCCACTTGTAAAAAATACACATAAATATCATAAAAGGCTGAAAAAGTTTAAATGTGAGTGTTGTATATTAGTTCTGGATACACACACACACACACACACACACACACACACACACACACACACAAACACACACAGATATATATATATGTATGTATGTATCTGTGTAACAACCACCCTCAGACTTAATAGTATAACCAACAGACATTTACCATACTCATGAGTCTGTGGATCAGTACTTAAGGCCGGGCACTGAGGGGATGTCTTGTCTCTGTTCCATGAGTCTTGAGCTTCAGCTGGGGTGGCTCAGTTGTGGCCATATGCCTAGTGCTCCACTACTTGCCATTGGTTGGAATCCTTGGTTCTTTCTATGTTGTGTCTGCTGTGTCTGAAATGTCCAAAGTGGCTTATTCACTCACACGTCTTAGTAGGCTGGAATGGAATGGTTGGACTCATCAGGCATCTTCCTTTCTTCTCAGGGCCTTTCTGCATGGCTAGACAGGACTTCCTCACGACATGGCTCTCAGAGTAATTGGACTTACATGGTAGCTGACTTTCCCTGGATCAGGCATTCTAGGAGGGTCAGATAAGCTGAAGACTCCTAATGAATGAACCAACCTTGGAAGTCTTGGAATATTATTTCTAACTGCATCATGTTGATTAAGGGTGTGTGAGCCTCCTGTGGCTTGAGTAGCCCTGTGGATAATGGTTGTACTTGAACCACCTTGCAGAAATGCACTAAAGGTATCCTCCTGCTGAAAGAATGGCCTTAGTAGTAAAAGTCTGAGATGAGTAACCTTGTTGGGGCTCTGATATAGTAAGAATTAAGACAGAAGCTCCCAAGTCAGAGATTTGTAGAGTGAAGGAGGCCTCACAACATCTTTCACAGATTGCCAACCTGCTAGCCAGAGAAGCAGTGACAACCAGCTTAAAGTCAGACTTTTATCGCCCAGGTAGGAAAGGTGATGCTGACCTTATTCTCATCTGTGCCCCAATATTCCCTACAGGTAAGCCTGCCCCTACATGGGATGGGTGCAAACCATGCTTCATTCTTCCCCTACAGCTTCAAGACCCACTGTCAAAACTTGGTGCATAATACACATATAATCATTTTTAGTTAAAGTGATTGAGTATATATTACATATGTTTAAAGTATGTATTTTAATTTAATATATTATATGAATATAATTTATATTATGAATTACACATCGATATTTAAATTCCTTACTTTATCTGACTTTTTCAGTTCAGTTAACTGAGTAAGGTCAGATAAGAGAATTTAGAGTCTACTGTTGTCATGAGTCTGGATTTAGGAATTGAAATAACATCTGGATTGCCGCTAACTTTTTTGGCCAGGTTTTATTTTGTGGGTGGCTAGGGAGAAAGCATATATAAAGAGTCATTTAATGGAGAAAAGCAGGCAATTCTAGGAGCAGACATAGGCTGTATGAGGGAAGAAAGAGAAAACATACCAGATTGATGACAAATTTCTGGCTCTTGGTTTTGTTTTGTTTTGAGTCTGAGTCTCACTCTGTTGCCCAGGCAGGAATGCAGTGGCACAATTACCACCACCACAGCCTCGACCTTCTGGGCTCATGAAATCTTGCCTCAGCCTTCAAAGTAGCTGGAATTACAGGCACACACCACCACCACTGGCCAATTTATTTATTTATTTATTTATTTATTGCAGAGATGAGGTCTTATCAAGTTGTCCAGGTTAATTTCAAACCCCAGGACTCAGGCAATCTTCTTGCCTCTATCTCCTAAAGTGTTGATATTCTAGGTGTGAGCTACCATGCCTGGCTTCTGGCTCTTGGTTCTAAGTCTTATGAAGATTAGCCTTATTTCCTGGCCTTGACATACATAAGATAATCATATATTTATAAAATAAATCCATCTTTTTCCTCAGCTACACAATAATAAAATCACAATTATAAACATCTTGAACAAGGTTGCAGGATGTCTATTAGAAATCTCTTATATATGTTTCTCTAAAGACATATTAACTTGAGGCCAACCAAGCTTGATAGCAACTTCTTGGAGAGGAATATGAGGTAGCCAAATTAATGCTATCTCCAAGATCATATAATATCTACAGAAATGGGAAAATATCATTTTTCATTCCCAGAACTTGTTATATCTTTTTTTTCTTTCTGTGTTAGGCTGCATCTATAATTTAAATGAGTCAAAATCTATTGAAGAGAAGTTCTTGTGTTCAATATAATTTTGCTAGCCAATCCAAGAGCTGGAAAAAATGGAATATATTTTAATTTAAGAAAATCAATCACCCAACTTTCTAAGTGACTTTCCTTATTATTATTTTTTTTTTCATTTGTTCCTATTTACCATTACCTGTTGCCTTTCCAGGGCCAGTGCTGATATTTATCTTTTGATGAGGTTACTTTATTTCATGACCAGCGACTGGAACAAACCATTATTCACTAATAAGTATCATTTATTTTCATTTGGCTTCTCTGATTCTTACTAGGTGAATGATTATTAAATTGAAATAATAAATATACTTGAAGACTGGCATATTGAAAAACATTTTTTTTCTTGTTGTTCTAGAGATGAAAGCATTTATAAGATCATGCAACCCCTGGATTTGATTTTAACTACTGCTGCTCACGAGTTGACCTTGAGCAATTATGTCTTAGCTTGCCATGACTGTGTGCCAGTTGACCTCCAGAAGCAGTTAGAAGCTTTTGAGGCATAGAGCTCTTTATAGAGCCTAAGACTGAGGCTGTTGACTTTAAGCAACAAAATTTAAATTATGCCTCCATTTATCAGGATGTTGGTAATACTAATCATTGTGATATTTAGAAAGCATATTCCTTTGATCTACTGATTTCTTTTCCTTTGGATAAATATGAAGTAATGAAATTGCTGGACTGTATGTTAGTTCTATCTTTAGTTATTGGAGGAATCTATACTACAGCTTTCCCTATTGGCTGTATTAATTTATATTTCCACCAGAAGTATATAAACATTCCCTTTCTTCACATCCTCGTCAGCATCTGTTGTTTTGTCATTTCCATAATAGCCATCCTAACTGAAATGAGATGATATCTCATCATGGTTTTGATTTGCATTTATCTGATGATTAGTGATGTTAAGCATTATTTCATATTCCAGTTGGACACTTTTATACCTTCTTTGGAAGAATGCCTACTCAAGTCCTCCGCCTACTTCTTAATGACATTATTGAGTTTTTCTATGATTGAGTTTTGAAGTTCCTTGTATATTTTGAATATTAGTCCCTTGTTGGATGAATAACTATATTTTTATTTTAGCACTATTTATAATCACCAAGATGTGGAATCCACTTAAGTGTCCATCAATGGATAAATGGGTAAAAACATAGTGTATGTACACAATGAAATATTATTTGGCTATCAGAAAGAAATCCTCAAGCCTATAATCCCAGCACTTTCAGAAGCCAAGGCGAGAGGATTGCCTGAGCTCAGGGGTTTGAGACCAGCCTGGGCAACATCGTTAGAACTGGTCTCTACAATTAAAAAAAAAAAAAAAAAGCCAGGCATGGTAGCGTGTGCCTGTAGTTCTAGCTACTTGGAAGGCTCAGGCAGAAGAATCACCTGAGCCCAGCAGGTCAAGGTTGCAGTGGTGATGAGCATGCCACTACACTACAGCCTGGGCGACAGAGTGGGGCTCCAACTCGGAAGGAAGGAAGGAAGGAAGGAAGGAAGGAAGGAAGGAAGGAAGGAAGGAAGGAAGGAAGGAAGGAAGGAAGGAAGAAAAGAAAGAAAGGTCATTTGCAGCAACATGGGTGAACTTGTAGGTGCTTATGTTATGTGAAATAAGTCAAGCACAGAAAGACAAATTTTGCATGTTCTCACTCATATAAAGGTGCTAAAAAAGTGGATCTTATGGAAGTAGAGAGTGGAATGATAGATTATCAGAGACTGGGAATGGTGTGTGGGTGATGGGGGTCAGGGAGTATAAAAGAAGTTGGTCAAAAGTTCTAGCATTCTGTAGCATTGTTGTTGTAGTTAGCAACATTGTATTGAATATTTCAAGGCAGCCAAAAGAGAGAAGTTGAAATGTTCCCAACATATAGAAATGATAAATACTCAAGACAGTGGATACCTCAAAAACCCAGATTTGATGATTATATATTCAATGCATGTAATAAAAGATCGCATGTACTCCATTGCATTGATATTGTTTATTAATAAAAAAGAAAAGAAAGAAAAAGCATATTCATATGTATTTGGCTTGATCCGAATATCTTTTAGAAAAAAAAACTCAATTTCAAATTCATGTTGTATGCTCTTTACAATATTAAATATAGGCAAATTAATGTCAAGTAAATAAAATATGAAAATAACAGAGGTGTGTCAAAAAACCAATATTTTAAATAAGTGAATAAAATTGTACATTTATTTGATTGGCACACACTTGACAGACAAATAACATTAAACTTTTGGCATCTCAAATACAGTTTGGCATTGTATATATGTTTTACCTTCAGTGTACCACTTGAAAGATGGGCTTACAAATTGCAAAGACTACAAATGTTTAGAAGTCTTCTGAGAAAGTTATTACATAATTACAGGTTATTAACTTACCTCCTTTTCTCCCAAACACATTTCTATTCTAAATTATATAATTAGTAAAAATTAATAGAAAAATAGATTCATTTTAAAGATGTCTGTCTGCATCTATCTATCTATCTATCTATCTATCTATCTATCTATCTATCTATCAATCTATCAATCATCTGTCTATCTATGTATCTTCCCCATGTTGTAATAGAAGCAGACAATATAGAATAGGAAATAGTTAACACACTAAATTTATTGAAAATTTGAAAAAGTATAATTTTCTTCCGATTATTGCATTACACTAGAACAAGAGAGTTATAGTTACATGTTTTAAATGGTGTTGGGGAGAGTCTCCTTCAAATCATTTTATGTCTCTCCCTCTCTCTCCTATTGGTTTTAATTTCAACTACAACTTGGAACCTGCAAATTCCTGAATTGTAATTTTTTTTAGACAGAAGAAAGGAAAGAAGTCCTTGGAAAATCCAGGTGTTTTGCCACAATTTCTAAGATTAGCATGAGCAGGAGTTAGCTTCCATGTAATGATTGATCTGTTTTGACTTGGATAGAAAGGCTTTGATATTTATAGAAAGACTAAAATGCCTAAGAGAGTAAGGCTACAATCCTAAGATATATGTTTTATTATCTGCATTCCATTTGAGTATCTTGAAGAAAAAAAGTTAATTCAATCCTTTCCAAATGTGTGGTGTCTTAAAATTGGATTTCAGAAATATGCCTTTGTAAGTAATTTGACTACTGTTCAATATATTAGCTTTACTTGTGACTTTTAAAATTGTGATGTTTGAGTAACATAGTGAGGAATCATAATTACATTCTCATATTTAATAAACTGATATATAATATATAAGGCTTCATGTTAACTGAGTAGTCAGTTTTGTCATGTGACTTAAAAAAATCTGCATTTAATTTTTTATTAGCAACTTAATCCTTTAATTCAAACCTGGGATATTCAATTTTATTTAAACTTGAAACTCTGAGATATTTTATTTGAATACTAGATTTTCTTCCTTTTGTGCCTCTAATTACTATTTCTTTGCTTAGAATTCTATTTACACAGAATGTAAGAAACTGTAGGTGAACAAAATTATGAAACCCGGTACAAAATTGTTTCAGAAATTTCTGAAGCAAGTAAAGAATTTGTTTCTGTGATTTAGAAGGCAAATAAAAGTACATGAACTATGAAATATATGAAGCCTTAGTTGCTGACTCAGTTTTATGATTCAGTTGGTTAAAAAAATATTAGATGCTAGTACATTTCCAAAATCATGATCTGTGGAACACCATTCCTGTGAAATATTTTGAGAAAATAAAAGATTCTGTGGTCACATAAATTTAGGAATTGCTAATAATCTGTCTACTTTCTGGAGACATACATATTCTTAATTATATTAAATCTTCTAAAGATTTGCTAAATAACAAACACTGTTCATATAAAATGTATTTCCCCAATTTTTTGAAATAGAATTTTAAAAAATGCTATTGACTGTTCATGGAGAATTTTTTCTTTCCTTCTTTCTTTTTTTTTTTTTGAGTTAGGGTCTCACTCTGACACCCAGGTTGGAGTACAATGGCATGATTACAGTTCACCACAGCCTTGAACTCCTGGGTTTAGACAATCCTCCGGCCTCAGCCTCTCTAGTAGCTGGGACTACAGGCACGCACCACCATGCCTGGCTAATTTTTAAAATTTTGTGTAGAGATGAAGTCTCACTATGTTTCCCAGACTGGCCTCAGACTCCTGACCTCAAGCAATCCTCTCTCCTCGGCCTACCAAAAGGGCTGGGATTATAGTGGGCATGAGCCACCACACCTGACTCATGGGGCAATTTCTAATAATCATTATCCTAGTATACAAAAAGAGAGCCCTGCTTCAGATAGCTGTTTATTTTATTGACTTACTTTGAATTAGAGAGACACTCAGACACACACAGAGAGAGCTCTCTCTACAAAACATTGAGATTTTTTAAAATCCTTAGAAATATTCTTAAAAGGACAGAAATCATTCAGAAATGAGATGTTTAGGTTCATGTTGATAATAATAATAAAAATGGCTAAAAGTGGCATAAGTGCCACACATTGTTGGCATTTAAAGTTAAATCTCAAATCTCCATTTTACAGTAAATCAGAGAGATTAAGCACTTGACCCCTCGGGATCACTCACCATTAGGGGCAGGCCCAGGTTCTGAACTACACTAGGCTTTCATTACTCCCCAGTCCCTTCACCTACCGAACTGGGTACTTCAGAGAGGTAGACAGAGCGGTAGGAGGAATTAGACATACAGTTGTGATCAATTGTAAAAAAGAGCTTTGATAAAAAGAAATGGAAATTTAAATAATTTCAGGGTAGTTAAAAGATACACTAGCTTAATACCGTAAAAGGTAATATTTTAGAGAATGAGCAATTGAAGTTTATTGGAGGGTCTCTACGATTATAAGTCATTGGTCATGTGATTTTTCTCATAGGATTTCAAGCAACTAGACAGAGCACTATGGGTAGTGTTGTAGTGTCATTATTCCCAACCAAAGGAAGAGAAAGATCTGTGAAAGCTCCTTGGCCACCTACCCCAGCCAGAAGATGGGAAAGGGAAGGGGGGCAGCAGTATGTTAGCATTTTGTCACATTTGTTTGTAGTCGTAACTTGTGTGCATATGCTGTATATTTGTATACACACATATATTATGAAAGTCAAGAACTATTTCATAGCAAGTATTATCAGAAACTATTGCCTTTATAATTAGAAACTCAAATATTATATTCCAAAACTCAGTTAAAACCCACATTTCTCAGCCTGGTAGAATTTAATGAATGTGCTTTGCTTCAGTAATTTTGTATAGTTAGTGTTTTAGTGAGAATGCAAGAACATCCAATTTTCTGATGTGTCAAGCCACTGTACTGGAGAGATTATTAGATGTGTATTTAGTCCCTGGTTTCATTTTTCTCTCATTTTATTCAAACTTGTTGAATCTTATTATTTCCCTAGTTTTCAGATTGTGCTAAAATTTTGAGATTTTGTTTTCTTTTAATGGATCTCCACGATGGGCATTGTTGAAGAGGAAGGGGTGAGAAATTGTGGATATGTTGTATTTGATGTGGTGTGTTGATTGTTAAGGGAAACTGGTGAGAACAAGAGCCTCTAGAGCTGGGTTGTTCAGTAAGAAGTCAATCACACAGTGTGGCTGGCCTGAACTGAGACCTGCTATCAGTATCTAAAACCCATTGGATCTCAAAGTTAAAAAAAAAAAGCAGAATAGCTCATTAATACATTTTATATTAATTAAAGTTAAGATGGATATTGCTAATCTATTGGACTATATATTATTAAAATTAATTTCACCTGTTTCTTTTGACATTTAAAAAATCTAGTTACTAAAAGTATTACATTGTATATGTAGTTTGTGTTATATTTTATCGGAGAATGCTGCTTAGAAATTATTCTCTTTACTTAGTGAGTAAAATGTGTGTGTGTGTGCGTGTGTGTGTGTATAAATGTAAAATCATTAGGGTTAACTTTAAGACTTGAACCATTTGGCAGTTAGAATAAAATCTAATACATGATGAAAGAAGACATTTTAAAATATGATTAAGAGGAATCCCAGTTGTATCTACCCATGGCAACTCAAGACATAATGCATATGCCCATTTCTGAAACCAATCTAGCTCTGTCTCTTCTCTATATGAATACGTGTGAATCCATCCAGTGCTTGACTGGGTTGTGTTATCCTTGGTGACTCCCATCTCCATTGCTTGGCTGGGTTATACTTTCCTTGATGATGCCCATCTCCAGTGCTTGACTGGGTCATGTTTTCCTTGGTGACTCCCATCTCCAGTGCTTGACTGGGTCACGTTTTCCTTGGTGACTCCCATCTCTAGTGCTTGGCTAGGTTGAGTTCTCCTTGGTGACTCCTCTCTAGTGCTTGACTAGGTGGTATTTTCCTTGGTGACTTTCATCTCCAGTGCTTGACTGACTTGTGTTTTTCCTGGTGACTCCCATCTCCATTGCTTGACTGGGTCATGTTTTCCTTAGTGACTTCCATCTCCAGTGCTTGACTGAGTCGTGCTTTCCTTGGTGATTCCCAACTACAGTGCTTGACTGAGTTGTGCTTTCCTTGGTGACTCTCATCTCTAGTGCTTGATTGGGTCGTGTTTTCCTTGGTGACTCCCATCTCCAGTGCTTCACTGGGTTGTGTTTTCCCCGTTGACTCCTATCTCCCTTGCTTGACTGGGTTGTGTTTCCCTTGGTGACTCTCATATCCAGTGCTTGACCAGGTCGTGTTTTCCTTGGTGACTCCCATCTTCAGTGTTTGATGGGTCGTGTTTTCCTTGGTGACTCTCATACCATGACACAGTATTTAGACTTCTATTCCTGTTAATATGCAACAGACATCACTTGCTCAACACTGGTTTTCTAACAGAATCATTTTTGTAAAACCAACGAAAACATCATTAGTTTTGTTCTCTGATTCTTACAAGACTTCAAGTTAATTTAGCATGAGTAACTAAATCCTGCTATTCCTGCATCATGTTTCTTGTCCTCATATTTCTTTTTGAAGTGTCATAGCTAAACCTAAAAATGTACCTTGTGATGTTTCTATTTGAATGCCCGGTTCTGCTTCTGAAATTGAGTGTATGAGGGTTAATTATAAGAATTAATATATGAAGGAGGTACCACCAAAAAACATAATTATCTTTTTGGAGGGTGGGCCTCTTTATAGTACAGGTGTTACCCAGTAGGTGAGTGTTCTAGGAACCCGTGGGCATCAGTGTAACAGCTAATGTTGTGAGATGCTGTGTTCTGCTTCAGTGAATTTTTTTTTCAGATTCTTTCACTGCATCTGCCCATTTCATGATGAATGATTTACAAGCACACTTGCTCACATCACACTGAGTGTTCATCAGTTTTTGATCAAAAATGGAATTTCATTTCCCACTCTCCCTATTCACCCGATCTTGCCCCGAGTGACTTTTCCCCGCCTCCCCAATGAACAAAGTCCTCTAAGAGAAATGTTTTGCTGATGTGGAAGGGGTGAAACCAAAATTGGCAGAAGCACTAAAAGGCATCAATACTGACGAGTTCAAAAACTATTTTGAGCAGTGGAAAAAGCATCTCAATAAGTATATTGCATCAAACGGAGAGTACTTTGAAGATGACAGAAGTTTAAGCACCTAAGAATATGCAATTTTTAATAAATAATTTTGTTTTGGGGGAGATCCCCCCACATTGTGTTTGACTAATGTCTAGTGGTAAAAATCTCTGAAAATTGTTTTGGGCTTAAAATTTTAATTGTTCCTAGATGAATTATACATATAAACAAAGAGGCTATGTCTACTTTTTAAAAAATAAACCATAAAACAAAGTACTTTCAATGGCCAAATAATAATTTTGAATTTCATTTCAAATATGTGTGCTAGGTCTTTATTCTAAAGTATAGAAGTGAATTTTCTTCCTTTTCTCCTAGTCCTACTATACTGATTGTTCTGTTGGACATTTATGTTGGGCTTGACCTTGTTTATTGTGAATAAACACATAAGAATATACTTTCAATTTTATAGAACTTCAAAAGTAGTAATATTTTAATGTAGGCATATTATTTCAATTGTTGAGTATCAAATTGTACACTTGAAGGAAATAATTAAAATAATTTGTGTCATTATTAATTTCCCTCTGCAATAGAGAAATGTGAAAAATAGGCCACGGAAATACAACAAAAAGCCCC
Organism: Carlito syrichta; assembly: GCF_000164805.1. Lineage (NCBI taxonomy): Eukaryota > Metazoa > Chordata > Mammalia > Primates > Tarsiidae > Carlito > Carlito syrichta. The sequence continues at coordinate 225,806 of NW_007248054.1, forward strand.
AAATTGCTTCCCTTGATGTTATTCTCAAGTCAAATGATGGTTTTATACAATGCAGTTTAGCCTGCAGTTTAGCTTAGCCTGATTGTGCCAGAACAGGTTTTCATGAAAGACTCACTGTGGCCCAAGTGACCTATTTTGTTTCCTTTATGTGTCTAAGGCTTTTCATTTGAAATACTATACCTTGGAATGTGAAAGTGATTGACATAAATGGACGTGACCTAACCCATTTCTCCTCCCTGTTCTTAGCCTTGTCACTTTAGACTCCAAACCAGTTTCTTTAGACCTGAAAATTGAGAGGCTCTGCTGGGGAGCAAGGTTATCACACTTGCTGGCCCCTTCTTCTCTGAAACTCTTGTTTGGCATCCAAATAAGGCCTTCTGAACTATCAGGGCAGCTTATTATTTATTCTTCAGCAAACACTTTCCCTGACAGCAGATAATAAATTGTGCTGGAGCCTGAGCTGAATCTCTGACATACAGTATTTTATAAAAACCCCTCACAAAAACCTTAAGAGGTAGATCACTTGTCTAAAAATGTGCCAATAGTAATTAGCTGTATCAATCAGTGCTCTTGGTTGCAAGTGATAGAAACCATATTTAAATTGATGAAAAAAAATGGGTGTGGTATGGTGATTTACTGACTTACATAATCAAAAACTCAGGGTCACAGCTGGCTTCAGATGTGACTTGATTCAAGGAGCCCAGATGAGTGTTCATTAGTACGTGGTTCCTCTATATTGCCCATTCCTGTTTCCCCAGTATTAGCTCCATTCTCGAGCAGTTTTCCTTGTAGTAGAATGATGGCTGCTGGCTTTACTCATCATCTTTAGTGAAAGTAATAACCTCCATTCTCAGCAGTTTCCAAAAGTCCTGGGGCTGCCAGTGATTGAACCAACTACTATCACATAACCATCCTTGATAGTAACAGAGTAGGATATGCTGAGGTGTCAGCCCTGGGTCACTCACCATGGAGCTAGGGTGAGATAAGCCCCTCTCTCCAAACACAGAACTTGGAATAATGGTGAGTTAATTCCAAAGCATGATGAGAAGTTGTTACTAGAAGGATGGAGAGTTGACACAGGGCAGCAGTAACTTTAGATATGCCAATCATGATCTAAACCCAGGTTGATAATTACTATTATGGCTATTATTATGATATCCAGGTTCATGATGTCAATACTGCACTGTTTACCTGCCAAACTAAAATTTTCCTTTCTCTAAAAGTGTTTGCTCTAAGACATTGGCTAACATTGCTCTCTCTTCACTAAAAAGTACCATTTATATAGTCTGAATTATTCCTTTCAGCAAATTAATATGCTTTTCTGTAGTCAGTGTCTATTTTTAAATTCACAATAAGTTGATGAGCACTCCAGGAGCAAGGGCCATCAGTTCCTCCTCTTTGGGGTAACACGTGGGTCTTGTGACCAATGTGAATCACAGCATGAAAACCCCACCTGTAGTCAATGGATTTTACTTCTGAGTTTGGTAACTACATCTTGACTTCAAAAGAATGAGAATAGTTTCTTTTCTAATAACTCAGTGAACAAGCATCTTGAATCTGCCTAGCATACCACACTCTGTGAAAAATTACTCAGATGTTTAATAACACAGAGAGCTGTTCTTAGAATCTAGGTGTTATCCTCAGGAACATTATGACGGTTTTTCACTTTTATGAGCAAGTCTCATATCTTGTACATATTTGCTTTTTAAAATATGTGTAGCTTTTTAAGCAAAGAATACATTAAGTTTTTTGAGAACTATGACAAGCATGGTTACTCTATACATAGAGAAAAGAATAAGGATTTAGATTCTGACAGGTTTAGAGTCCAATCTTTATAGTTATGTGGAGTTGGGCAATCTCAGCGTCACTGAGTCTTAGTTTTTAAAATTTGAAAGGATATGGTGGAATTTATAAAATAATATACATAATGTAAATGGCATATGCCTATTAGCTATTATTAGTACTCTTTCTTCCTGAACATAATCTGTTTTCTATCCCTTGCCTACCCCTAATGTTTCATACTTTTTTTCATACCTACAATATTTCCTTATATCAAATTAAAGTAAATTCAATTTTATCAGCTTTATGTTGGACACTTATAGCTATAAAATCATTAGTCCTTTGTGCTTTTTAAAATATTTGTATCAGCCGGGCTCAGTGGCTCAACCTGTAATCCCGCGCCTTTGGGAGGCTGAGGTGAGTGGATTGCCTGAGCCGGCGGGTTCGAGACCTGCCTGGGCCGGCGAGACCTTATCTCTACAATAAATCAAAAAATTAGCCAGGCGTGGCAGTGCACGCCTGTAGCTCCAGCTACATGGAAGGTGAGGTAGAAGGATCGCCGGAGCCCAGCAGGTCGAGGCTGCGGTGGTCGGGAGTGGCCACTGCACTCCAATCTGGGCGACAGAGTGAGACTCCAACTCAAAAAAAAAAAAAAAAAAAATTGTATCATGGCTGGGCTCAGTGTCTCAGTCTGTAATTCCAGCAATTTGGAAGGCCGAGGTGAGTAAATTGCCTTAGCCTGTGGGATTGAGAGCAGCCAGGACAAACTTGTGAGAACTCATCTCTACAATAAATCAAAAATTAGCCAGGCATGGTAGCATGCACCTGTAGGTTCAGCTACTTGGTAGGCTGAGGTGGAAGGATTGCCGGAGCCCAGCAGGTTGACGCTAGGGTGGCTGTGAGTGTGCCACTGCACTCCAGCTTGGGTGATGGAGTGAAACTCCAACTCAAAAAAAAAAAAAATTTTGTATCATGATATGTGAAATAAATAAGACCTTATAAAAAACAGTTTTGTACGTATCACTCCGTATCCCCTCACATACTGTCAGTATCATGCAAGCCACATCTGTTGACAGCTTGGTGTTATTTGCTTAGAGCTTCAAATCCAACCCAAACTATTTTCAAATACAAAACTTGGAGTATATATTGAGAGAGAAAGAAAGAGTAAGAGAGAAGCATGCCATAAATGACGCCAAACTAACAACAGGCATTTATTATTGAGGCAAACCTATTTTTATCTTATTTATCTATTCACAAATAATTTTTACTATAGATTGACTAGACACTTTTGATCCCAAGAACACACAGACATATGTTCACATATATATGTGTGTGTGTGTGTGTGTGTGTATGGAGACTGAGAGAGAAAGAGAGAGAGAGAGAGAGAGAGAGAGAGAGAGAGAGAGAGAGAGAGAATGCACTTATAGAGGCCATAAAGAAATCCAAATAGTAAAGATATAATGGTGTGTTTCTTTGTAACATTACATTACTCATATATGAAAAGGGCATAATATTTGTGTCTATACGATGAGCTTTAATAATGGCCCTAAAGGTACTCTCTAATAGTAACAATTTACAGATTTATCTTCTTAAGTAGTTAGTACTATGGGATCCTATCTGACCTTAAGAAAATGCTAAGTAATTCTCTAGAAATAGAACTATGAAATGGTCACCTCTTAGAATGATAGCTCTCTTTGTAAAGGGTCTCCTTGTCATTTTCATTTCTCAATAGAAATCAATAACTATTGTCTAATTGGTAAATGCAGTGTGACCTAATCATCTTAATGAGGTCCTCCATCCTGGAGGTTCATCCCTTGGGATAATAGGAATAAGCCTCAGGAATAATGAATTAATTTCAGAAAGATAATGAGAGGGAGAGGAGACGGAATAGAGAACTTAAATCTCCAGGTTCTGATTTATCTACTTTATTATTAATTAGCACAAACTTTTAATTAAGTATGACACCAACCTAGGTGCTGTACAAAAGACACAGACTAAACTTATTAACAGGGTCAGAAAAAGACAAACTTAAAATTGAAACCTGGTCTCAGGGCTTCAGAGTGTGAGTAGGAGAGGATCCATGCAGTGTGTGTAAAGACTGCTGATACTTTCAAACTTTTTCCTTCCCATAGGCACTGCCTTCCTCTCTCCCTTGGCCTAAAAAAGGTTCCCATCTTTCCTTCAGAAAACACAGCTGGGCATTGTCTTCTTAAAGCACCTTTAACTTGTTCATGTTGAAAAAAACAAACAAAACGAGTAAACATACAAATAACAGAATAAAACAGTCCCCTTATGTGACCATTTTCCTTTCAGTCAAGTGAGTAAGCACACACAATGCATGTTGCTTGACTCCAGACCTGGAAATTGCCACTTAATATCCATGGAATCTTGGGCAAAGTATTAACTGCTCTAGACTTTAGTTTGTTGACATGAAAATGGTGATATCAATTCCTGTATTATAGGACTGTTTCAATGAAAAAGGAAGATAATGGATAAAAAGTACCTAGTACAGGGCTTTGCATTGTTACATTGTCAATACATAAATGTGGATAGTAGTATTGTTAAAATATTATGATTGTTATTTTTGGCCTGAATTTCAACATTAGGCTGCAGATAGTAAAAATATGCCCATGATAAGTTCTGGTCAGCCAAGGGTAGTTGGCAATACTACAGGAACATATTATAAATTTGTCTGTGCAAGCATATTCAGGATCAATAACAGAATAATACCATTAGACTAACATGATATTTAATTTGCTAAATATTTATTGGACATTGACTCGGTTAACAGAGATTCAAAGGGAAATAAGAAAAGTTATCTTCCTTGTTTGAGTTTACATTTTAGCAAGGGAGAGACATATAAGCAAATAACTATCATGCAATCTAATCAAGTGCCCTGACAACATACAGGATTAATTTTTCTGGGCAGGATAGAAGGAGTCCGAGAGAGTTAACGATCAGGTGTTTCCAGGTAGAGAAGATAAGGGAGGATGTTTCAGGCAGAGGAATGTCAGAACGAGCTCTGAATGGCTAAAGCTATATGTGAATGTATCCCTTACAAGTGAGTACCTGTGTGCATTTGAGAGGTATCTAGAGATAGGTCACTTAGGCTGAGAAAGGTCTTGAACTTTGCTTACAATCCAGCCTTTGCTTACAAAGATAACTCTGATAGAAATAAAGACAAGGATTGCCTTGGCAAGAGGGATTTATTGGGGGCAGGAGTTGAGAAATTTCAGGTATAAACTGAAACCCGGACAAGGAGGAGGCAGGAAGAAGCATCAAGTTTGGTAAACGAAGTCATTGACAAAATTTTCTAGGTAAATGTCAGAGAGGGCTGGGTGAGGTGGCTCAAGCCTGTAATCCCAGCACTTTGGGAGGCCGAGGTGAGAGGATTGCCTGAGCCCACGGGTTCGAGACCAGCCTGGGCAACTTGGCAAGACCTCATCTCTACAATAAATCAAAAATTAGCTGGGCATGGTAGCGGACACTTGTAGTTCCAGCTACTTTGGAAGGCTGAGGCGAAAGGATCACCAGAGCCCAGCAGTCAACTCTGGGGTGGCTGTGAGTGTGCTACTGCATTTCAGCCTGGGAAACAGAGTGAGACTCCAACTCAAGAAGAGAGAGAGAGAGAGAGAGAGAGAGAGAGAGAGAGAGAGAGAGAGAGAGAAAGTTATGGCAGTAGCTTCAAGAGGTTCAAGAGGATTAAGACAGTAAGAGCGAGTAGTCTGTGAGAATGCTATCTTCATTTAAGAAGTTGGTAATCAAAAGAACAGAGAGCTGGGGATAGTAGACTTCAAAATGAGGGTTCTTCTTATTATAGGAGAGACTTGTAATATTTATAATAGACAAAAGGAAAGAGTGTGAGAGAGTCAGAATGCACAAGATAGAAAGAAGTTAAATGATGAAGAAGATTTCAGAAGAAAGAAATAGAATGAGACCAATAATATAGGTTTCAGGGTGAACTTGAAAGGGACTAGGATCAACATTTTTTTTCTAATAAATTCGTGTCTGTAAGAATATTATTACTGACCTCCCCTAATATTTTCTTGTTTCTTTTTTGATAAAATTGATATTATGAAACTGTGAACTTTTAACACATAAAGCACTTGGGCTACAACATCTTATGGATGAGGATAACAAAGAAATGTATTTTAGAAATGAGGAAAGTAACAGTTAATGTGGATCATGACTTTTGTTACTCTTGTACTGTCAGCCAGAAACACTAAGCCATGTGTCATGTCCAATTTCAACTCTATTAGCCCTAGGAGGTAGTGTATTTACCAGTTCTACCTCTTCTGAATTCCTTTTGTATTTTATTAAGGTTATGAGATTTATATCCTTTATTATAAGGACATCACAATCCTTTTCATAAGTAATGGATAAAACATAAATAAATACTGAGAATATTTCAGAACCAGTTTAAATATGGGAGGTGTGGGGCCATGTCACTGATGACTGATTACAAAAATGATCAAAAGTTAGAAGAGATATCATAGGAGCTTGTGTTGAGTCTGGGCATCTCAAAGATACAAACAGTTCTTTAGATTCCAGCAGGCACCAGCCTCAGAACTCAGGCAGCCTATATACCTAACCCTGAATTGTACCCCACATCTTTATAATAAATAAAAAAAAAAAGAGAGAGAGAACACAGAGAATCCTGTGGCACTCACAGCTTTGAAAGCTATTATATGTCACGGGTTGCTTTAGCAATTCAATTAAATCAAGTACAGAGTCTCCTAAGACCATTTAACCTCAGCCCTAATTTGTTCCTCTCTCTGGTGAAATTACCCATAATGCTAAAAGATACAATCCCCTCTTGATATCATCATGAATTGACTAAATCCAAAAGCCAACAGAACTGACATGAAGTTTAGCACGGTACTGTCTAAAAGACTAAGTGCCAGTACAAATCTCTAGACAGAAAAAGACACAAGAAAATTATTTTTCAGAGTCCCTGATTAAACACAGTAAATTAGTTAAGCCCTACCACTGAGATTTGCCTTGTAGAAGAAGAGTTTAGAACTCCGATGAGAGTTTGCTGGAAATTTTAAAGAAAAAATAAATTGTATCTGAGATAACCTTACATTTCAGCAAATAAAATAGACTACATGTGTTCACAGAGATATGAGAAGCCATAAATGCATTTCTGTTTGTTCTGAAAATGTGAGGGGAGGGGTTTCATTTTTCCAGAGGCTCAAGATGACATCCCAATGGCTGGAGAAAAAGTTTGACCCTTTCCTACCCTTTATGAGTAATATTGAGGTAGTTCTTTGTAGTTTTCTTTAGTCAGGATCTTAAATGTCCCTTACACACTTAAGTCTTCTATTTCCAGAATAACATAATGGGAAGGCAACTTTTGCAAATTTTCTATAGAAGCTGAAGTTCCCATTGGGTCATAATTGGTAACCAAAACCAAAGGCTTAGCAATTAAATCCCCAATGAAAATATATACATAAAAGCAGAAATATTATGGGCTATTTTTTTTTTACTAAACTTCTGCTAGCTCTTGCAGTGAAGAGATTGTTGGAATATTTCATAAATCTTGACTGGCTGTTGTCCAGGAGAAATTATCACCAGCCTGTTAAAGGATCTCTGGCTTCTTCTTAGGAGAGAGAGAAGGAGGAATCATTCTGGTTCATTCTGAGTCGTGCATTATACATTAAATTAAAATATATGTTTCACCCATTTAGCAGTCTGAATAATAAAAGCTGTATACAGCTGCAACAACTCTGCTCTATGCATTTTAATGACTGATTTGTGAATATACCAGAATTATAGCTGCTATTCAAATATTTTCCTATTTTAAGAAGTCACAAATCCCTCCCTTTAAAAATGCACAGACAAACACTTTATAATCTTTTAATAATTTGTACTAAACAGTTTTAAAGCTTAGGATATGTGGAAATTATTTGTTTTAGGACCAGTAAATATAATGGGCTTGTCAATATGGTATTCAAATAACTGTCAAAATATTTGGAGTGTCTCCAGTGAAGGGAACCTAGCTCAATTTCTGCATTCAAATGAATTCTAAATAGAAAAAGTGATATACAGTTCAAAAGGAAGCATTGGACTATAAAGCACCTTTCCGTTTCTCCTAGGAATTATGATCTACTGCTCAAATAGACTTTTAAATGGTTGCCGAGTTTGCAGGTTTCTCAGATGTTCATACTTAAATCAGTTGGAACTAGTTAAGTAGAGTCACAAATTAGAATTGTAATTTCTTTTCTTTCTGTTTTTAACCAATTGTGAAGAAAGCTAATAAAATTGGGAGATGAACATCTGCAACCCTTAATTTGATAACTAGGTCTTAGAAGGATGAAACAATGCTTTATTAACCTCTGAAGTTTATTTTTCTAAACGTAATGTGAGTTTTGATATTGGAGCATGGTACTTTCTGTGTGATGACTCATAAACCACAGAACAGAAGATTTCTCAAATGGCTTCTCGAAACCAGAAGATGTAGGCTCCACTTATAAATAAGTGGGGGGGGGGGGACCCTGTTGTGACAAAGGTTGTAATATAACAGACTCAGTTTCTCATGAATATTTACAAAAATTTCTATTAGCTAAGCCACCAAAAAGTTTAAGATGCTTATGACTTGTGTGAGGAAATTCTCAGTAATTTATCATTAATCCTGATGTTCATTTTTAGATTGGAAATGTGTCAGTAAAACATGAAGTTCTGTGGAATCTTTAGCCGAGCAGAGGACCTGAAGTAATTCTCTTTATGTTTGCTCATTTCAGCCTCAAGTAATCCTCAGTCTCTTAACACTGCCCCTAGGATCTCATTTTACAAAGCATGGTTTCAAATAAAACAGTTTGAAGATTTTTAGAAGCTGGAAAATAAAGTTTTATATCTGAACGCATCTGTGGTTTGTAACACTGGTGGTCCGAACTTCTTCCTAAGCAGTTTCTTGCATTTTAACTGACCTCAATGTCTGTTAAGAGGATTAATTTAGGAAAGTCCATTTGAAGTTATTGTTCTAGAGTAAGGGTCAGCAAACTTTCTGTGAAGGGCTAGATAGTAAATAATTTGGACTTTGAAAACCCCTTGGAGTTTCTTTCTGTATGTCATAATTACTAAAGTCAGCCATAATAATTCAAAAGAAGTCAAAGATAATATACAAGGAGAGACCCAAAAAACCCCTAGAATTTACTTATAAAAATTTGTTCATTTATTCTTACATGTTTAAACTGTACTCTCCATTTGATGCAATATACCTATCAAAATGCATTTTCCATTGCTCAAAACAGTTTAGAACTCGTCAGTTTTGATACCTTTTAGTGCTTCTGCTGTTTTATGTTTCACCTCTTCCACATCAGCAAAACGTTTCCCTCTGAGGACTTTTTTCATCTGGAAAAACAAAAAAGAAGGGGCACAGGAGTCATGCTGTATTTTATCAAAAACTGCTGAACACTTAGCAGGGTATAGGTAGGTGTATTGTCATGGTAGAAGAAAAAGTCACCTGTATGCCACAACTCAGGGTGTATGTTTCTTCTGCAAATCATGACTCAGTCTTCTCAAAACTTCCAGATAAAAACTTTGGTTAACCATTTGATCCAGAGGAACAAATTCTGACCGTACTACAAAGCATCAGCCCTCCAAAAGATAATTCCAGGTTTTTTGGGTCTCCCTTGTTTAAACATATTTATGTGGCTGGTAGATTTTTCCATCATCTCTAGTTTGCTGACCCCTTTCTAGAGCAGTGATTCCCATTGGTGTTTATGTGTGGTGGGGAGGATACTTTAAGAAGTTCATTGAGAAAAAAGGTCAAGAGAATTTCTACTGAAAGTTTTCATCTTTTCCTCTTTTTTCCTATCAAAATTCATAGAAAATATATTTCCTTTTTTTTGTCCAAACAGTAATTTGGTGGAGTCTGTGCTTCACTAAAAACTGCACAAGTAATATAATTGAAGGTCAGAAACTATTTCTAGCATTACTATATCAAGATATATAACATGTAATAATGTTGTCCAATAGCAATATAATTTGAGACACATGTAATTTCAAACTTTCTAGTAGCCATATTTAAAAAGTTTTTAAAAAGGTAAAATTAATTTTCATAATATAGTTTATTTAATTCATTATATCAAAGCATTTTTATTATATAAGCCATATTAAATATTATTAATGGAATATTTTGCATACTCTTTTGTATAAAGCTTTTGAAGTCTGGTGTGTATTTCATGCTTGCAATATATTTCAACATGGACTAGTCACATTTCTGGTGCACAGTAGTCACATATGGCTAGAGAATGTTATATTGAGCAGCACAGGAAAAGAGCAAATAATATGCTGCTTATACTCATTGAATTGTATTATGAGGACAAGTGAAGTAGGGCATAGGGAAGATCCGTGCAATCTCTTTCTAACCTTCTGTAACACAGAATTTGATAGCAGCCTCAAAACCTTCATAACACAACATTTGGGGAAGTCACTGCCAATCAAGAAAACTGGCATTTAGGATAAAAACTCTCTGCTAGTCAATTTAGGGATCATTGGATGAATTCTACCATATAATTGATCATTTGAAATCTCAGGACTCATTTCAAACAGTATTTTCTTTTACTTGCCAACCAAGAGTCAAAAATTCTAATGCCAGGAGAAAAAAGAGAGATAGAAATGAGAGAATCCAGATGAGCAGATGACAGTAAAAAATGATGGGACCATCAGTGGCAAATGTCAAGTGTACGCTTGTCTTCGAAGTATCTACATTCCAACAACTAAACATTGCTTCACCAGCTAGACATGCTTCAAGACCACCACTGGCTGTATTGATCTATCCATTTATAATCTCTGACCATATATACTAAGCCTAAAGATGTACCAGTACTCAAAAATCATTAACATTATTGGACTACAAATCTTCCTTTCTACTTGCATTTCCTGCCACTCCAATTCTACTGGTGGACTTGACATTTTCTGAATATTCTGTCCTCTTCCACTATAGACAATGTTCATTAATCCTCACAATGATGTTATGTTTATACTATTGGTGTTCCTATTGAACAGACTGGGGAATTGAAGCTTGTAGATGTGAAGTAAACTACTCAAACTCATATAGATAATTTCTGGCTGTACTGGGATTCAAGTACAGGTCAGCTGATCTAAAATTTCACATACTTGACACCCCACATTATCCTGCCTCTCATTGAACTAGTTCATATAATTTCATAACTCTAAGAACAAATTATAATTATTTTTAAAAATACTAAACTAACCCATAAAACTTCTTATAATTGAACTTATTATCTACTGATTCAATGGAGAGACCTGAACATAATTGAATATTCTTCTCAGATTCACTAGCACTATATTTTTGGTTTTTGTATAAAATATTTGCTGTGTGCTTTTGCTCAGCCTATCAATTTCTTTTTTCAGGGCAGAGTGTTTTTTTAATTAATCATATATCAGGAAAATATAGTCCAAACCACCAAAATAAAAACTAAATAAAATGGGAGGACAAAGTTTGCGAAAAAATTTCCTGGGCAAAAACCCTTTGGCCACAAATGGATGCCAGATTGGAAATTTTATTTTTTTAAAAAGTCATTAGTCATATAAATCACCAGTAAACAGTAATAAATATTTGTGTGCCATTTCTTTATATATTAAAACATGGTCAGATCAACCCAGCACCAACTCATTCTGTTTGACTGTTGGAATTTTTTTTAAAGAACATTAATGTAGTTCAAAAAAAAAAAAAGATTCTGTGAGCATTCTGATTGATTGGAAGATAAAAAGAAGAGCAGTCTTTTTCCTTTTCTCAGGCTTAAGTCCTATGGGGATGTCTCTAGATCTTCAAATAAGTCCCTCCAAGGGAGAAAAGCCCCAGCACTCAACAACATGCAACCTTAGTGCCTGGGGACTCTCTGTCACCTCATATTGGAAAAGTGGCTGGTGAGCTATGCAGATCACGAAGATTGGGTAATAAAAACCTACCACCATCAAACCAGGAAAATCTATTACTCACCTCTTCTATTAATAGAGTTAGAGCTTCGATTTCACACTGCAAAAAGCTCAGATTTATTTTTGCTTACTTGAATCTTAAAGCTTGAGTGGTCTCCGATTTGGGAAATGTAAATTCTGCTTCCCTTTAAACTAAATAATAGTTCTATTTATAACACTTGTCATAGCCTTTACACTCTTTTTTGCATATAAAATGCTGCAATACATACACCTACTCTAATGTTTCTACTAGGGTATGTTTAGCACAGTGATTTATAAGAAAATAGGAAAAAAAAAAAAGAACCATGCTCACCTCTGGGATGAGGAGGGGTGGGAAACAGTTGCCCAATCCACCCCTGTAACATATGAGAAGCAAAAATCGTCCTGTTAATTTGTAAATTCACATGGAACCTTTGTTTCTGTTGAGCTGTTTGATAGCAGAAACGTGCTGAGGGTTTTGTTTTAAGACAATTCCCATTTCTCAGGGTACGCCATAGCTTTTGTGTATCTGTCATTTAGAAAAACGATGAATAGCAGCTTAAACAGCTAATAACCAATTCCACCTCCCATTTTTATGAGTGGAAGGCAATTTTCTCTGTTAAAATGGTAACAGTTAAATGTAAAACTAACTTAACCAACCATTGGGTGGCACTGTTGCTCCACTGAGTTCTTGGTTAAAGAGCATTTCTCTTATACTAAAAAAAAGGAAAATAAATGAAGCTTGATTGTGCCTTAAAGAAGGTAGCATTGATTAAAAGGGAAGATTGCCTTTCCTCTATTTCTTTGATTCTTTCTATCCACTAAACATCCTTTGACCTAGAAATGACAAGTAGGTCCTTAAGTAATTGCAAATATAAGTTGTTTAATATGTGCTACCTGGAATCTTGTGTTGAGAAGGATTCTGATGTCCTATCTAAGTCAATGAAGGGAATACTATGGATTGATTAGCAATGTCTGTTGTAGGTATGGAATATTGTAATGGTGACATACTTGCCATTCTTGATTTAGCCTACATTTTTAACTCCCTATATTGAGGACTTATGACAAGTATAAATTCTTCACTATCATTGGTGCTAGAAAGGAGAATATCTGACTAAAATAGAAAAAAAGTTAGAGTAAATTAGGTGATATATTAGACTCAGAATATTAGAGCATATTGTTCATCCCTGATAATGTGAATATAGGTCCGTTTTTTTCTTGCCTCCTCTGGTCTAGACCAGAGTTTTAAAGAGTAAGAGAAATTGGTGTCATTACCACAGGAAGATGACAGTTTGGAGCTGGCTCATGATGGATGTGAAGACTAGAAAATGTTGTCTTCATCATAATATAAGAAACCTCAAAGCCCAACTACAAATCCACTTTAGAGTTTAAAATCCTGTGTTTACAAGAGCACAAGGATCAGTGGTCTTGGGACACTATCAGGGGAGGGAGGAAAGGAGAGAGATATAACAGCACAAAGGATACCTGGTCCTAAACCAAGGGGAAGTGAGGACGAGTTGGGACCAGTTGGACATACATTATGTATATACCTAATCCTGACTGGTACTCCACATCTTTATAATAAAATAAAGAAAAAGAAAAGAACCTAAAAAAAGTGTGTGTGTGTGTGTGTGTGTGTGTGTGTGTGTGTGTGTGTGTGTATAAATGTTGGGAGGAAGGAAGCACATAAAATATGGGTACCTGATCCTAAACCAGGAATGATGAGAGGCCCAATCTTCACCTGCATATTGACCACTTATGTGCCTAATCCTGAATTGTACCCCATATCTTTAAAATAAAATAATAAAATAAAATGCTGTATTTATTTGATTTCATATCTTATTATGGTTTTCAAATTTACCATGAAAGTGCTATGACTGCCACATATGGATGATTCTGTGAGTTTAATATACTTTCTTTCTCCCTGTGAGGATCTGACAATATCTCTTGTCTCTGGAATGCTTATTGAAGGGCTATGCAGTAGAGTTTACTGTAGTAATAGAACCCTTCTGTATTTGTGCTGTATACTAAGGTAATCAGTAGCCACTTGTGTTTACTGAGCACTTGAAATGTGTAATTGAGACAATAGATTTTACATTTTCACATAATTTAAATTTATTTAAATGTAAATAACCAAATATGGTCACTAGCTATTTCATGTAACAGTCAAGTTCTAGCCACCACAGAAATGATTAATACTGGGATTTGAAGAATACACAGCCTGTCAAACCAGATGACTCAAAGAAGCACAATAATATCCCATAGAATACTTAAGGTTTATTGAGCATTCACTATGTGAATATCTCTGTTCCACACATTTCACATATTTAATATTCCCAACAACATATGGATAAATGCTCTTATCCCCATTTTACAGATAAGGAAATTTATAGCAAAATGATATACTAAAATATAGATAGTTGCCCAACTAGGACACACCAGTCCTCTGTGCTGTCTGATAGTTTAGCTTCTCCCAGCTAATAATGTTTAAATGTGTATTCATTGTTGATTTAGAAAGGAGATTGAGTTTGTGGATTGGAAGGAAGAGAAGAATGGCAGTGGCAGCCTCAGGTCCACTCTGTAATACAAGAGTCTTCTTCAGAAAGCAGTGTCAGTGTCGTGGCCATTATGTTCCTGGAATAATTCTCCTAAGAGTTTCACCTTCCTCCCTCCTCTCTAAGTAGCTTATCAAAGTACCTTAACCAAACAGACTTCCCTCCTTGGAGGTTTTCTGGCAAACACAATTTTCTCCAACTTATGCTTACAGCGTGGCTCTGGGCTGGGGGTGGAGGGAGTGCACAGTTAAGGTTTTATGGTGGCCAGAGAATGGCCAAGTTTTGCTCTATGGCAGAAAATTAGTGAAGGCTTCTGTAGGAGATAGAATAATGCCACTTTGACCTCCTGCCCCAGAATCCATGAATACATTACCTCACATGGCAAAAGGAAATTTTCAAGTGTGATTAAAGTAAGGATTTGGAGATGAAGAGATTATCCTGGATTATTTTGGTAGGACCCACATAATCCTAAAACTTTTTATTTATAAATGGCATGAAGTCAGAGAGAACAAGGCAATATGATAACAGAAGAGAGAGAGAGAGAGAGAGAGAAAGAGAGAGAGAGAGAGAGAGAGAGAGAGAGAGAGAGAGAGAGAGAGAGATATGAAATGCTATACGGCTGGCTTTTAACAAGAAGGAAAGAGTCAAGAGACAAGGAAGGTAGGCGGCCTCAAAAAGCTAGAAAGTCAAGGAAACAGATTCTTCCCAAAAGCCATAGTCGGAATGTAGCCCTGTAGACCGATTTTTGGACTTACTATTTTTTTTCCCAGAAATAAAAGGTAGTACATTTGTGTTGCTTTAGGTAATTTGTTGTCAAAGCAATAGGAAATTAATACAGCTTCTTTGAGAGGGAGACTTTTGAACCGTCTTAAAGGAGTGAAGAGTGTTGCCAGGTAAAGTGTTAGTCCATTTGGGCTGCTATAACAAAATACCTTAGGCTGGGTAATTTAGTAACAACAGAAATGTATTGCTCACAGTTCTGAAGCCTGGGAGTTCCAAGATCAAGTTGCCCACAGATTCAGTGTCTGGTGAGGGTTTGGTCTCTGCTTCTAAGACGGCATCATCTTGTTGCATCCTCATATGGCAGAAGGGGCTAGCAGGCTCCCTCAAGCCTCGTTTATAAGGACACTCATATCATTCATGGAGCCTTTATGACCTAATTACCTCCCAAAGGCCCTACCTCTTAACACTGTTATAATGGGAATTTAGGTTTCAACATATGAACTTTAGGGGGACAAACACATTCAGACCATAGCAGGTAGAGATAAGAAGGGCATTCCAGTCAGAAGAACCAGCAGATTCAAAGGCTTGAAGCTCAAAAAAAGAAAGAAAAAAAAAAAGAAAATATTCAGTGAATAGAAAAGGTATATATCTCAGGTTGCTTGCAATTTAGGTCTGTTTAGGGGAAATAAGAAGCAGAGCTCTAGTGTCACTCCCAGAAGCACTCTGGTATAGGAAAGGGATACTTCTGGTTTCCTTGTTAATCACTAGTATTATGAGACCGATAGCGGGGCCAGTCTTTCCATCCCTATACCACATATGAACTTCAGGAGTTTCCCATGGTCCTGCTCCTTGTATTTCTCTTTCCACAGAGATCAAGAGAAAACCCCTAACTATTTGCTACAAGAAAGGATGAAGGTTTCAGAGCAAAGGTCACCATTAGAAATAAGAAAGTAACTTGAAAGAGATAAAGCTACTTCTGTTACCTGAGATAGATTTTTTTTTAGCTGGCATTATGAAGTGAATGAGAAGAAAGAAAATTATCAATTTCATATCGGAGAAAGGCTCATAAAGGAAATCTTTTTGACCCGTCTAATGTATCTGATGCTTTTATCACAAATATATATATATATGTTATAGCAGGATGGAGAAAAGTAAAATTTGTAATAGATATCTTTTTAAGGAAAAGCCTTTCTCCTTTTGGAAACTTTTGTGATAAGCTAGCCGTCTTGGGGAAGAAGCTAAAGTTCTGCAAGACTGAATGCACAAACCCCAAGCATCCATAATATGGACTCTGATTTGTTCAGAGTCCCTAGAAAGTCATTGGCAGACAAGGCAGGGGCCAGGACAAGATGAGGGGTGTTAGTGAAGAGCCTGCCTAGAGCACAACAGTTAAGAAACACCAAATTTCAGTAATCAAGGCAAATGATATTTAAATACAGAGTTTAAAAAAAAAAAAAAAAAAAGATGATGAAAATATCCAAAATTTAAAATAAAGGCAGGATCAATGCTATTGATCTTTCATTTTTGCTAAGGCTCCATCATGGCACTATAGGTTTTATTGGCCTTAATTTATGTTTTTTAAAACTCTGTATTTAAATATCATTTGCCTTGATTACTGAAATTTGGTGTTTCTTAACTGTTGTGCTCTAGGCAGGCTCTTCACTTTTTTTTTGGAGTTAGAGTCTCACTCTATTGTCCAGGCTGGAGTGCAGTGGCACGTTCATGGCCACTACAGTCTCAACCTTCTAGGCTCAGGCGATCCTTCCACTTCAACCTTCCAAGTAACTAGAACTACAGGAGCATGACATTATGCCTGGCTAATTTTTAAATTTATTGTAGAGATGAGGACTTGCCAAGTTGCCCACACAGGTCTTGAACCCCTGAGCTCAAGCAATCCTCTAATCTCCACCTCCCAAAGTGCTTGGATTACTGGCATGAGCCACTGCGCCTGGCCTATGTTTTAAAATTAATTTTGATTTTTAAAAATATTGCATTAACCTATTATTTATCTTGGCCCTTTCTCCCTGCTTTCCTCCCTCCCTCTCTTCCTTTTTTGGTACTTAATCCTTGATACTAGTGGCCACTAGCAAGCTGAGTCATAAGGAGACCAAGAAAGTCAAGAGTAAGGATGCTTCACCTAAAATTTTGTAGTTTTTCTAAATTTTATGTATCAACTAAGTACAATAGGTAAGAACTGATCCTGTGAGTGCCATTTGGTGAGGAAAGCAAGGCATTTGAGGCAAAACATCTTAGGTGCCATGTCAGAACTTCTGTAATGTCTTCTTGTTCCCAGGTCTATGTTTGTATTGTTCCTCAATTGCTGGGGATTCAATCAGGATTTCTTTGCTCATTGCACAGAAAGGTAATCACTGGCCAACAAGTATTGCCAAGGAAGAAGGCTTTTGATTTGGGTGATATCAGCAAAGGACAGGGAGATTCATTCTCAAAACTGTCTCGCTGTCCCATTGAAGTCAGGTGTTTATATATAGTAGGGGCAGGACTGTAGAAAGCAGAAACTTGGGAGGGATAAGAAAGAGGATTTGGTAAACAGTAATTGAGGAGGGATAAGGAAGAGAAGTTGGCAAACAGTTGGGGTCTGGCATCTCATTATCTGGGTGTGGTGATCTGGCAAGAGTTTCAGTTTCTTGATACTAGAGGTCCAGGGTCGGCTTCCTGAGAAAGGAACTCAGATAAGACAAATGTAAATTTTTAAGCTTTTGAGCCAGGAAGGCCAATTTCTATGCTTATTCAATAAAAGTATAACCATTAGTTTTACGGGGGAAGTTGGGCCAGTTTCATTACCACAGTTCAAGTAATTTCTTGTCTGAGATTGATTCTTTCCTCTCGTTCTCTCTTTTCATTTCTTTATCTCCTTTCTGTTTCAAGGCATTTGTTGCTCTAATTTGTAGATGCGATTGAGAATATCAAAGTATGTAAATTTGCTTGTTGCTTTTTTCTCATTTCTTATATTGTCCTCACTCATATGCAAAAGTAGAAAAAATAGTGGAGTATTACTTTGGATTTAGGGAAATTGTTCTCAGTTACACATATCACAATGTCTAGGCACAAAGTTGATAGTTTCTGGCAGATGTCATTGTTTAAAGTTTGAATGTTATTTAGATATATTCTACTGGTTTAAAAAAATCTTCATGAGCAACGAATTAATAGATAGATAGAGATATTACATAGATAAATAGGTAGATAGAGGATATAAATATATAAAGATAGGCAGGGTGCAGTGGCTCACATCTGTAATCCAAGCACTTTGGAAGACTGAGGCAGAAGGATTGCTTGAGCCCAGGAGTTCAAGGCAAGCATGGGTAACATAGCAAGACTTTGTCTCTACAAAAAATCAGAAAACTAGCCAAGCATCATAGTGCATGCCTGTAGTCCCAGTTATTCAGGAATCTGAGGCAGAAGAATCACTTGAACCTAGCAAGTGGAAGCTGTGGTGAGCTGTGATCATGCCACTGCACTCCAGCCTGGGTGACAGAGTGAGACCCTAACTCAAGAAAAGAGAAAAAATAAAGATAGGTAGATGAATGGTGGACAGATAATAAATATAGCCCTTAACCATAATAATAGCATTATCTGTTAAATGTCTCTATTTTTAATTGACAAATAATTTATTCATTTAAATGTAATCTTTAAATATATGAGGGGGGACCCAAAAAACCCAGAATTATTTTTTAGAGGGTGGGTGCCTTGTAGTACAGTATGCGTTCTATGAACCTATCAGCATCAACGTACCAGCCAGTGTTGCTGTGGGAGGCTGCCCTCAGCTTCAGTGAATTTTTGGGGGGATTCTTTCAGTGCAATTGGCCATTTCATGATGGGTGATTTATGAGTGCACCTGACTACATAGCATTGAGTGTTCAGCAGTTTTTGACCAAAAGTGGCATAACTTCCATGCCCCACCCTCCCTATTCACCCTATGTTGTCCCAAGCAACTTTTTTTTGTTTCCCCAATGAAAAAAGTTCTCAAAGGGACATGATTTGCTGATGTGGAAGAGTTGAAACAAAAAATGGCAGAAGCACTAAAAGGCATCAAAACTGAAGAGTTCAAAATCTGTCTTAAACAGTGGAAAATAACCTCAGAAGGTGTATTGCATCAAATGGAGAGTACTTTGAAGATGACTGAAGTTTGAACATGTAAGAATAAATGTATTTTTTATAAATAAATTTCGTTTTTTGGGGTCCTCCCTCATATTATAATAATATATTTATTATGCAAAATGTGATATTTTAATATATATATGTATACATTGTGAAATGGTTCGTTCAAGGAAATTAACATGCTTTACCTCACATACTGTTTGTGGAGAAAAAACTTAAAATCTATAGTCAGAGATATTAAAAATCCAATACAAAATGTCTTCATTTAAATTAGGGTTAAATTTTGCTAACACATGCTGTATTTATTAATTTTGGGCAGTTCTTATTATTCATACCTCATGTAGTCTTCCTCTGATCTAATTTCTAATGTATGACTCAATCTTAGTAAATAACAGAAGAAAAAGAAAAATAAGATGGAGAAAAGTAACGTTAATAGAATAGCATATGTGCTACACTGTTTATTTTTGTTTTCACATAATGAGAATGCTCCTGTTAGCTGAAGTCATGCTGGACATGTAATATTGAGGAAACTAGCTGGGCTCGGTGGCTCAACCTGTAATCCCGTGCCTATGGGAGGCTGCGGTGAGTGGATTGCCTGAGCCTGCAGGTTTGAGACCTGCCTGGGCAGCGAGACCTAATCTCCACAATAAATCAAAAAATCAGCCGGGCCTGGTAGTGCATGCCAGTAATTCCGGCTACTTGGAAGGCTGAGGCAGAAGGATTGCTGGAGCCCAGCAGGTCGAGGCTGCGGTGGCCGGGAGCGGCCACTGCACTCCAGTCTGGGCAACAGAGTGAGACTCCAACTCAAATAAATAAATAAATAAATAAAAAATAATGAGGAAACCTCATGTTGCATCCATGAAGACACAAACAGAATTTACAGAGACTAATGAGGACAGAACCTATCACGGGTGCATCATGACTGTGTTTGGAAGAGGACAATGGGGTCATACATCAGATACAGTCTCTATACTGCAGATTGGAAAGGAGATACACATAAAGGAGACAACTAGGAGGACAGGACAAATCCCAAGTAAGTAGCCAGAAGACAATGAATGGGAGAAGTCATCTCTAAAATCTAGCTCTAAAATTTGGCATATATTAAAAGTTTTTTGCAGGACCTTGAGCATGTTTACCTGTGTCCATGGTATCTAGAAGAGGCAACTTTAAATAGTTGTTAACATGTTTGTTCTTCACTTAAAGACCTATAGAAGAGTGGTTATAGACACTGAGTTTAGCATCTGGTATAGCTGAAATAGTGACTATTTCACGAATTAGTTGTGTCTTTGGCTAGTTAGTCTAACCTCTCTAATATGGAAGTGGTGATTGTAACCTCATAGTGTGATGGATTCAACGAGATGACACACTAAAAGTGCCTCCTCACAGGGCAGCCAGAGTGATATTTTAAAGCATAAACTACATTTTATCACTTATCTAGTCACACAAGGCCCACAAAAGATCCCAGACCTGCCTGGCTGACCTCATCTAGGAGTGCTTAGAACTTCAGTCATCATCCAGTCACTGGCTTTTCTGTTTCTTATACACATAAATTCATTCCAAACTTTGTGCTGCTGTTTCCGCTGCCTGAATGCTCTTTTCTGAGCTCTTTACAGAGGCCTTCCCTGACCGCTTAATTCAAATACAGTCTCCCACCTCACAACGACCATTTACACCAATGCCCTATATTGTCCACAGCACCTGCAACTATTTGGAATTGTCTCTTTGATTATTTTTTAAAAATTGCTCTGTCATCATCTCCTTGTTTCAATGAGGATATAAGTTCTGTGTGAACTGGGACCTCATGTGGGACCCCAACATGGTATGCCCAGTGTTTAGAACTGCACCTGGCAGTAGGTGAACGTATCAAATGACTGAATAAATGAACACAGTGCCTATGGCTCAGTCAAGGTTGGCTCCTATTTGTATTCATGTTGGTAACACTATATACACAAATGGGATGGAGAATTTGGTCCTTGTCTGGGTTATTCAGTGACTCTGCTTCCTGTCATTCCTCTCCCAAGATTCTGGAAGTTAAAACACAAAAACAGAAAAACACGTTTTGTCTCAGTATTAGGGGACTGTTTGCTTTTATTGCCTGGAATATGTACTGTCACAATTGATCATTTGAACTTTCGTGGTATTCAAGTGCTGATGTGGCTTTTTAAGATCTTAATAGCAAAAGTAAAACGAATATTTACATAGTTCATAAAAGGACACCCTATGCTTCCATTCTGTATTTTACAGCACCTCATCACAGTGGAGAATGGATTCAGTGATGCACTAAGTTTTTATATTGTCCTTGACTTGTAGACTTGCACCACAGTCAAATGACCCCTGCACCCTGCTTTAAAACTTCCTGGAGCAAATCATCCATTGCTACTGATACTAAAACGATACTTCTTCCTTAAATCCCAATAAATCCTCCAAATATTATGCAAATTGAAAAATATCTCTGTCAAAACACTGTCAGATAACACCTCTCTTTCCCAGACTATTTGTAAGCATAAAGAAACATCCAGAAAGAAGTAATAAATTGTTATAGTACACAGTTCTGGCAGCCATTAATAAATCAATATGAAGGGGAGTTCTGAAGGGCAAAATGTTGCTGTCGGTGGGTGTCCGAATTAATTTTGCTCTAAATTAATATTTCGAATATGATAAGTGAGCTGGCAGGAACAGATTTCATGATTAATTCTATGGAGTCAAAAATGCTTTGATGGCACTTTAATAGCTGCTCCACTGATCTAAAAGTACCTGAAACGAGCTCACGTGGGCAAGCTCACAAATTGCATGATAATGTGGATCCCACCCAAGGAAGAGATTTACTTTTTATTTTCAGATCTCTGGCGTACCTTGGGATAGACGTGTTTCATCATGCAGGCAGAGACATTTTTATAGCATTGTGAGCCATGGCTGAGTGATACATGTGGTATCAGTGAAAAGAAAGTGCTGTTAGGACCCTCCTGCAAGTACTGCTTTCCTGAAACCACATAAATCAGCTTACAGTAGAGTCATTGCTCCCCTGAAAATGAGAGTCCCAAGAATGAAAAAAATATGTATGTTTCAAAAAGACCAGAGAGATAGATAGAACCTAAAATCATGAGTGAGAAACAAACATGAAAACTGTGCGTTTACTTTGTGGTCGATGCTGCCTTTAGATTGCTGGCAACCTGATAGGCTTCTAACAGTCATGTGAACCAAGAAATTTGGCATATATTAAAAGTTTTTTGATGGGCATGGTGGCTCATGCCTTGAAATCACAGCACTTTAGGAGGCCAAGGCGGGAGGATCACTCAAGGCCAGGAATTCGAGACCAGCCTGAACAACATAGTAAGACCTCGTCTCTACAATAAAATAAAATAAAATAAAATAAAATAAAAATTTAATAAAAGCAGGGCATGGTGGCAAGTGCCTGTAATGAGACCCCAACTCGAAAGAAAGAAAGAAAGAAAGAAAGAAAGAAAGAAAGAAAGAAAGAAAAAAGTCTTTTGAATGCATCAGGCATTTTGCTAAATAATGGGACATTAAAAAGAAAGACAATAGGATGTCTACACTAATGGAGATTATATTCCTGCTTATGAGGTCGTAATATATATATATATATATATTTGAGTCTGGATCACACTCTGTTGCCCAGGCTAGATAGCAGCAGCACCATCACAGCTCACTAAAGCCTCAATCTCCTGGGCTCAGGAGATCCTTCCACCTCAGCTTCCCTAGTAGCCGGAACTACAGGCACACCAATAAGCTTGGCTAACTTTTTGATTTTTTTCATAGAGATGAGGTCTCGCCAAGGTGCCCAGGCTGGCCTTGAACCCGTGGGCTCAGACAGTCCTCTCACCTCAATCTCCCAAAGTGCTGGGATTACAGACTTGAGCTACAGTACCCAACCTCATCTCATTCTTAAAGAATAAGATCTTGATAGGGACACACAGGTATTTTAAGTAGAGAAAATAAAGAGAAAAACATAAATACATGAAAATTCTTAGCACATTTGAAGAATGGTACTTAGCAAGTCTAGAGCACAGGAGCTTACAGAAAGAAAAGAAGCAAAACTTGAAAAATAGTAAGACTTTTGAATGGGCTGTTAATGTGGCTTACATCTTTGGGAAATAGGGAATAAGTCATGGGTTCTAAAAGAGACAAGCTCGTGATACAGTATATACTTTAGAAGATTATCACAGGCTCACTTCCGGTAAGATGGTGATAGGGCAGCTTGGTCTGTGAGACTCTCCACCAAGAACACAAAGAGTCTCTGGTTCTCTTCCCGGAGGCTGTAGATCCCATTGTCAGCAGCCTGCTCTTCACATGGAGCTCGGCTGTAGACTTCGCTGAGGCATCACCACGGTCTGGGCAGCTACCGTGGCTGCCACTGCTGCCACTGCTGCCACAACCAGCAGCCTTTCCACATTGCACTGCCTGTGCCTGAGGTAAGCCATAGCCTCTGCTGCCGCCGCCTCTGAGACAGCCATTGCACATCATGTGGCCCGTGCCTGAGGCGATTCACGACTTCAGACCTTGAAGTCCCTGTGAGCAAGATCTGCTGAGGTCTTGCTTACCACCGTGATGTCCTGCCAGGCCATGGGTCTCCTCCTGTGTGCCTTGAGGCAACATCTCCCTCCCCTTAGGGGTGGGTGAGCAGCTGAGATAAAGACCATCTGGAACAAGGGATAATGCCATCTGCTGGTGATTCAAGGTAACGATACCAAAAG
Organism: Carlito syrichta; assembly: GCF_000164805.1. NCBI lineage: Eukaryota > Metazoa > Chordata > Mammalia > Primates > Tarsiidae > Carlito > Carlito syrichta. The sequence continues at coordinate 249,615 of NW_007248054.1, forward strand.
GGGAAAAATGGAAGCCTGACAGACACAGGCCAGATCTGGGTGGTGAATGGGGCAGTCATGAACTGAGTGATGATCTAAACTTCCCTTCACAATAGGCCAGGGGCAACTGATCCTAACTGTGAACAAACTTACCAGCCTGAAAAGACAGCTAAAAATCAGAGCTGAAAGGACATTCGACTTAAACGAAAAGTCTCAGAGTATGCTTGATTGGTTCTGTTAGTCTACTGACTTGATTCTATTTCTTCTGTTTTGTACCCCCCTTTTTTTCTCCTTATTTTCCCTTCTTTTCTCTCTGTAAACCATATCTTTGTATAGAGGAATAGCACACCAATAAGGAGGTTGGTAAGCTTGTATGTTAGTAACATTGTATGTTTTAGGTTTTTTTTGTACGGGAGTTGGTTAGTTTTTAGCCGTGGTCTATGTTTCAATTTTTGTCTCTCTCTCTCCATTTGTTGGTACACTCGTCTGTTTTCACCCTTACTCCTCTCTCTCTCCACCCCCACTTCCCCCTACTGCCTGCTCAATTCTCTTCCCTCTGTTAACTGCATTTTATTTCAGGGAGTAAACCTACAACCCCACTGCACGGACAAATTCCAAGGCAGTGGGAAACGGGTTTCAGATTATTCATACACCTGTCGGCGGATACCGGGACCTGCAGATAGATTTTGAATCACAGCTCCCCCCTTAAGTAAATTTCAAAACTGCAGAAAGGACCACCCCCAACCTACAGTGCAACTCTAGAATTGAACAAAGTAAGAGGACATACATAAAGAAGAATAGGAGATTGAACAAACAAAAGTAAAAACAACCCCTCCACCTCTGAATAACAGAATTAAAGAAGACGGTGATGTTGAGGGAAGAAAAAAGTAGGGAAGAGAAAACAACAACAACAACAAAAATGCACAAATGAAGAAAAATCAAAAGAAGAATATAGCTCTCACACAGACCCCTGGGAAGTCAGACACTGAGAAAACAGACTTCGGAACACAAACAATGAAGAGCCCCCAGAATGACTGGTCACATGAAACAAACCCAGACATCAAGACATTAATACAGAGAATACAAAAAAATCGAGGAGAGACAAGAGGAAAATAGGAAGGAGCTGATGTCAGAAATAACAGCAGTAAAGAATACTGTGATGGAATAAATATCAAACTAATAAGAAAGGAAAGTAGAATTAGCCAAGCAGAAGAAAGAATCTCAGAGCTCGAAGACCAAAACACAGAACTAATCCAAACTGTCAAAAACATGGAAAAGAAGATAAAAAAGACTGAACAAAACCTTCAAGAAAAATGATTACTTCAAGAGGCCGAACCTAAGAGTAATTGGCCTTCCTGAGGCAGAAAGAGAAACAGAAGCCACACTGGAACAAAGATTTCATGAAATCATTCAAGAAAACTTCCCTCATCTCATCAAAGATGAAAAAATTCAAACACAAGAGATTCAGAGAACCCCTGCAAGACAACAAATGAGAAGACCAACTCCCAGACACATAATAATTCACCTAAACAAAGTAGCTATGGAAGGAAAAATCCTAAAGGCAGCAAGAGAAAAAGGCCAGACTACCTACCAGGGAAAATCAATTAGAATAGCAGCAGATTTATCCACAGAAACCTTGCAGGCCAGGAGAGTCTGGAGCCCTACCTTCAAAGTTCTAAAAGGGAAACAATTTCAACCAAGAATAACTTACCCAGCCAAACTAAGCTTCATTTGTGAGGGAGAATTGAAATCTTTTCCAGACATCCAATCCCTAAGAACCTACGCTGCCACCAGACCACCTATACAAGAAACACTTAAGAAAGTACTGAACACAGAAGAAAAAACAAAAAGAACAACAGCATTCTTCACAAGAGCACAGGCAGAAAGATTAAAAACACACATGAACCAACTCCAAAACCCAAAGAAAGACAACAAATAAACAGGAACAACTCTGTAAGAACCTTATGACAGGGACCAACTCTTGCATTTCAATTATTAGGCTAAATGTGAATGGACTAAATGCACCACTGAAAAGATATAGAATGGCAAAATGGATAAAATATCACCAGGTAACAATTTATTGCCTTCAATAGACTCACCTCACTAGAGAGGACACTCACAGACTCAAAGTAAGAGGATGGGAAACAAATTTTTAGGCAAACGGAACACAAAAGAAAGGAGGAGTCACAATCTTAATCTCAGATAAAATACCCTTTAAGCTATCAAAAATCAAAAAAGATACAGAAGGCCACTACATAATGATAAAAGTTTCAATCCATCAACAAGAAATATCCATCCTAAACATATATGCACACAACATAGGAGCACCAACTTTCATAAAGTGACTTCTGGGTAAACTAAAAAAAGATATCAACTCCAACACCATCATAACTGGGGACTTCAATACCCTACTCACAACCCTAAACAGATCATCAAGACAAGAAATCAGCAACGATATTTGAAACCTCAATGTGACTCTTGACCAAATGGACTTAATTGATACCTACAGAACACTCCATCCAAAAACCACAGAATATACATTCTATTAATCACCACATGGAACATACTCTAAGATCAACCACATACTTGGCCATAAGTCAAGTATAAGCAAATTTAAAAGGACCTAAATTTTACCATGTATCTTCTCGGTCCACCATGGAATAAAAATAAATATTAACACCAACAAGGTGCCCCCCAAACCCACAAAGACATGGACACTAAGCAGCATGTTGCTAAACAACTCCTGGGTCAACAATGAAATCAAAACAGAGATTAAAATGTACCTGGAGCTGGGCTCGGTGGCTCAGCCTGTAATCCTGTGCCTTTAGGAGGCAGAGGTGAGTGGATTACCTGAGCCCACGGGTTCAAGACCCGCCTGGGCAACGAGACCTCATCTCTACAATAAATCAAAAAATCAGCTGGGCGTGGTAGTGCATTCCTGTAATTCCAGCTACTTGGAAGGCTGAGGAGGAAGGATCAAAACAACAAAACAACAAAAACTGGAGCCCAGCAGGTCAAGGCTGAGGTGGCCGGGAGCGGCCACTGCACTCCAGTCTAGGTGATGGAGTGAGACTCCAACTCAAAGAAAAAAAAAAGGTACCTGGAAATAAATGAAAATAAAGAAATATCTTACCAAAATCTCTGGGACGCTATGAAAGCTGTAGTAAGAGGGGAATTTATATCCCTAGAAACACACACGAAGAAAATGGAAGGATCACAAATTAATAGCCTAACAAGCACCTAAGAAAGCTGGAAAAGCAAGACCACCAAAACCCTAATTTCAGCAGAAGAATCTAGATCACCAAAATAAAAGCCCAAATCCAGGACATAGAAGACAAAAATATAATACAAAAAATCAATGAAACAAAAAGCTGGTTCTTCAAAAGGAAAAACAACATCAATGGTCCCCTACCTAGACTGACCAAGAAAAAATAGAGAAAAAGTTCAAATAAACACAATCAGAAACACAAAAGATGATCTCAGATTTGACCCTGAAGAAATACAAAACGTCATTAGAGACTACTATGTACACTTGTATGAAAACAAACTTGAAAACCTTAAGGAAATGGAGGACTTTCTGTCGTCACACAACCTGCCTCGATTGAAACAAGAAGAAATTGAGATCCTAAATAGACCAATAACAATCAAGGAAATTGACTACATAATAAGAAAACTTCTTACAAAAAAAAAGCCCGGGGCCAGATGACTTTCCAGCAGAATTCTATAAGACACTTAAGGAGGAGTTGATACCAATGCTACTGAAGGTATTTCAGGCTATTGAGAAAGATGGAACTCTCCCCAAATCATTTTACAAATCTAACATCACATTGATACCCAAGCCAGGTAAAGATCCAACAAAGAAAGAGAACTACAGGCCAATATCTTTGATGAACATAGATGCTAAAATTCTCAACAAGATCCTAGCAAACCAGATTCTACAATACATCTCAAAAATCATCCATCATGAACAAGTAGGCTTCATCCCTGGGATGCAAGACTGGTTCAACATTCGTAAAGCCATAAATGTAATTAAATACATCAACAGATGTCAAAACAAAAACCACACGATTATATCATTTGATGCAGAAAAAGCTTTTGATAAAATCCAGCACCCCTTCTTGATAAAAACCCTTGAACATCTAGGCATGCAAGGAACATACCTCAAAATGGCAAAAGCCATCTACGAGAAACCCACAACCAACATACTCCTAAATGGACAAAAATTGGAACCATTTTCCCTGAAAACTGGAACCAGACAAGGATGCCCACTCTCACCCCTCCTGTTCAGTATAGTATTGGAAGTCCTGGCTAGAGCAATCAGACAAGAGAAGGTAATCAGGGGTATCCAAATAGGAAAAGAGGAAGTCAAGTTACCTCTCTTTGCAGATGACATGATTGTGTACCTTGAAAACCCAACAGAATCTGTCAAAAACCTCCTTACACTGATGAAGGCCTTTGGCAAAGTCTCAGGATATAAAATAAAAGTACAAAAGACAATCGCATTTCTTTACACCAATAATAAACAAACAGAAACCCAAATAAAAAGCACAATTCCATTCACAATAGCCACACACAAAGAAAGAAATACTTTGGTATCTTCCTAACCAGAGATGTGAAAAACCTTTACAATGAAAACTACAAAACACTACTCAAAGAAATCAAAGATGATACAAAGAAGTGGAAAAATATCCCATACTCATAGATGGGAAGAATCAACATTGTGAAGATGTCCATCCTACCTAAGGCAATCTACAGATTTAATGCAATACCCATCAAATTACCAGCAACATTCTTCTCAGACCTAGAAAAAAAAAATACAGGAATTCATATGGAAACACAAATGACCAAGAATAGCCAGAACAATCCTCAACAACAACAACAACAAAAAACAAAGCAGGTGGTATCACATTACCAGACTTCAAACTTTACTATAAACCTACGATAATCAAAGCAGCTTGGTATTGGTACAAAAACAGGCATATAGACCAATGGAATAGAATTGAGATTCCAGAAGCTAAACCTCAATTTCTCAACCAACTCATTTTTGACAAAGCCTCCACCACCTTCCACTGGGGAGAGGAGAATCTATTCAGTAAATGGTGCTGGGAAAACTGGGTGACCACATGCAGAAGACTCAAACAAGACCCCTATCTGTCCCCATACACAAAAATTAACTCTAAATGGATCAGAGACCTAAATGTAAAGCCTCAAACCATAAGAACCTTAGAAAATGCAGGACACACTCTTATGGAAATTGGAACTGGCATCCAATTCCTGAACAAAACCTGAAACCCACAGGCCATAAGAGATAAGATAGACAAGTGGGACCTCATTAAACTGACAAGCTTCTGTAAAGCCAAAGAAACCATCAAGAGAGCAGCTGACAGACTGGGAAAAAGTATTTGCCAACTCCAGGTCCGACAAAGGCTTAACATCTTGGATCTACAAGGAACTCAAACGTGCTGAAAAGAAAAAAGCAAACCAACCCCATTGTAAAGTGGGCAAAAGATGTGAACAGACACTTCTCAAAGGAAGACATCCGAGCAGCCAACAGACATATGAAGAAATGTTCAACCTCACTAATCATCAAGGAGATGCAAATCAAAACCACACTGAGATACCACCTAACTCCAGTCAGAATGGTAATTATCAATAACTCAAAAAATAACAATTGCTGGAAAGGGTGTGATGAAAAGGGAACACTCCTATGCTGTTGGTGGGAGTGCAAACTGGTGCAACCTCTGGAAAACAGTGCGACGATTCCTAAAAGCTCTAAATATCAACTTCCCATATGACCCTGCAATCCCTCTACTGGAAATATATCCTGAAGAACTCAAATCACTCTACCAAAAAGATACCTGCACACATATGTCTATCGCAGCATTGTTCACAATGGCAAGAACGTGGAATCAACCATACTGTCCATCAAAATAGGGCTGTATTAAAAAAATGTGGTACATATACATGATGGAATACCACGCAGCCATAAAAAAGAACAAAATCATGAATTTCGCAGCAACCTGGATGGAACTAGAGTCAATAATACTGAGTGACCTCTCTCAGAAACAAAGATCTGAGTATCACATGTTCTCACTCACATAGTGGACCTTGAACATCCACCGTAACACTATAAAAAAAAGACTGACAGTGGGGGGAAACTATGGGGGGGAACGGAGGGGAGGTGGGATTAATGGTAGTCAATATCTGTCTGGGGATGGGGAGACACCCCTTATCAACAAGGGTGCCTGAATGCAGCATATTTGTATACCTAACCCTAAACTGTACCCCACAATATCAAAATGAAAAATATCGATATAAAAAAAAAGAAAGATTATCACAGAAGTTATGTTTATATTGCAAATGATATTGGAGAAATCTGCATCTCACCACAAACCTAGATTTCTGGTTAGAACACCTGATTGAATGTCCCATTACCCAGCATATCAGTAAGAGTAGGTTTTGGGGGAAGTTAAATACATTACAGCTTTGTGGGCCCGGATAACTTTAAATATTTGATGTATGGGTGTGAGGCTCAGATGAGGGATTCTGGTTGTAGACATAGGTTGGGGAGGATGAATTTGAATGAGAGAGATAAAAGAAGAACTGTTAGTTTCGAGCCTTGACAAACGTCAACTAGAGATGAATGGGAGGAAAAAAGAGGCCAAACAGAAGGACAATCAAAGTGAGGACGTGTTTCAAAAACTAAGTAGCCAGTCAGTATCAAATATCATCCAGAAGTGAAGTGAAAGAAGGACCAAGATATCTCTATTGGAATCAGCCTCAAAAAGAGTTAGTTGGCACACCCAGAATTTTGGTAGAAGTGAAATTCAGATAATAAGTAAAAGGGGCCAGGCACAGTGGCTCATGCCTGTGATTGCCTCACTTTTGGAGACCAAGGCTGGAGGATCCCTTGAGCTTAGAAGTTCAAGATCTCCGTGAGTAACATAGGAAGACCTCATCTCAATGAAAAATTAAAAATTAACTAGGTGTTGTGGTGGGTGCCTCTGGTCCCAGCTACTACGGTGACTGAGGCGGAAGGATTGCCTGAGCCCAAGAGGTGGAGGCTGCGGTGAGCCGTGATCATGCCACTGCATCCAGCCCTGGACAACAGAGTGAGACCCCCAACTGAAGAATAAATAAATAAATGAATAAACAAACAAACAAATAAATAAAAGGAGGTGTGGACACTAAGGAAGTTGTGGATTTGGACAACTTTTTCAAGACTGTGTACACATTTGTTTGAAAATATTGAATCTCCTTGGCCCCCATGAAAAAAGATCAAACTAGTACATCTCAGTTCAACTTATTTTACATCTTTAGCTTAAACACAGTGTTTTGGAAATAAGCTAGAACTGAACTGTCTGTGGTCACCACATACACCCCACATTTTACTTTTATGAGTGGTCCCTGATGCATGAGTTGTGTTCTTCTTGTCCTGTGAAAAATGTGGAGATTGTGGGCAGTTATTAGAGTGGAAAAAATAATCTCTGTCCTTTGCAATAATGTTTATATCTCCTAAGGGTAAATTGACTTCAAAGCAAGCTACTCATTGTCATAATCAATCTGTGTTTATTGAAAAGTTCGTTGAATTATGTGCAAGACCCTGTAGGAGAAAATGAAGAGTTGGGACTTGAGAATTTGATTTGATAGATTGAGTTTAAATGCAGCATTTTACCCTTAAACAAAACTACCAAACCAGAGTATGTGAAAGAGATTTGCTTGCCATTCAAAACTTTTTTATTTTCCAAATTATTTTGTTTTGGTGTGTAGTTTGATTTGTTTGAGCTGGATATTAAAGATATTGATATTAATATTTATATTTGAGAATTTTTGTTGTAAACTTAGAACTTTTTATGGTGTAAAATGTCAGCAGCACATTGACCATTATTAGTTCAAGCTTGATTTTCTTTTAAAAAGAACACTGCTCTAGGAAACTCTATAAGGAAACTCCTAGTAAGAAGATATGCTCCCCATACGTATCCAAGGACTTACATTATGGCTTTCTTCCATTAATTTTTAGCCAAATCATAATCACCACCAAATAAATATTCTGTTATTCAACGGTATATCTTGAGACTCTCAATGTAGAATATGTCTTTGGGCCTAAAAGTAATTGTCAAGAGACTGTGTTAAGCCCCCTTTCAGGTGAATGAATAAAAATAATAAGGGGAAAGTGATAAATCAATTTCTTTGCTTGGATTGTTTTGAACACAGGGTGAACATCTGGAATTGGATGTGCACTGATTGGTCATCCATATCTCTCCAATGTCACAGCAAACATGAAAGAAAAGTATTCCTGTGTTCTCTGTTTTTCCTAGAAATCCATGTAATTTTTAAGTTGCATAATGGTTGGGTAAATGTTTGGGTAAAAGTACTTCTGTGATATTTCTTTTTTATAAGTAGAAAAAAAGAAAAACTTATAGTTTTAATCAAGTCACTCACACTTGCTTTTCTTTCAATCTGCTGACTTTAATGTTACTTTTTTTTGCCTTTGCTATTTCAAAGTACACATCAGTGATGTTAGGATTATTTACTATTCATTGCCATTATAATTTGGATATTAATATTCATTAAAATCCTTGAAAATTGATTAGTTAATTAAGTGAAAAGATTTGCCTGAGAAGCTGTTCATTTATTCTTTTGTTTAATATTCTTCATATATATAATATTATTCACTCAGTTTTTCACTCCTCCCTCTAGGACCACCCCCCCAACACATTATTACTCAACAAGCTTATACATTATTTTGTTTGTTTCACTAGCACTCTAAGTTTTCTAATTACAAATCTAATATCTAAGTTTGTGAATTAATGGGTAAGAGAAATACTAGACTCATATGAATGAATCTCTTGTTTTCATTTTTAATTGAATAAAACTGAAGATTAAAGATGAAAACTGTCTTGAGGATTAGGTATTCATTCAAGTTGGTCTTATTGATGATTATCTCATTGATGATTATCTGTCTGGGATGCAGGTAATGTGGTGTATATTTTTAATCTTCAAAGACACTTTGATGACTAAAATTCCTCCACTGAAGTTAAATAAATTCTGATGTTTTGATACCTTAGCCATCTCCATTTGGCCGTTGGCCACGAGGAGTCCTAGTTTCTTCAGTGTCTTAGAGATGGTCTAACTTGGACACAGTGACTTTTCCTGGAAAGATCCATAAGAGACTGAGGTGTCAAATCAGAATTGTTAATTTATTTTTACCTTAAGAAATAGGATTGTCAGGATGTCCAAACTAATGTTCTGCTTTAGTACATTATCCCTTTTTTTTTTTTTTTTGAGTTGGAGTCTCACTCTGTCACCCAGACTGGAGTGCAGTGGCCACTCCTGGCCACTGCAGCATCGACCTGCTGGGCTCCTGTGATCCTTCCACCTCAGCCTTTCAAGTAGCTGGAACTGCAGGCACGCACTACCACATTTGGTTAATTTTTTTGATTTGCTGTAGAGATGAGGTCTCGCCAAGTTGTCCAGGAGGGTCTCGAACCCGCAGGTTCGGGCAATCTACTCACCTCGGCTTCCCAAAGCACTGGGATTACAAACTGAACCACTGAGCCCAGCCCATTATCCCTTTTTAAGTCTTGGAATATGAGAATGTTTTTCACAATCAGCTCAAACCTTGCAGTTAAATTTCATCTATATGTGCCAACTTATTCTTTTATGTAGAGGACCAAAGCTTTCTTCAATTCTCAAAGTTAAGAAACACATGCAATAGGTAAACTGTAAGTGAAAACATACTCTTGGAAGATTTCTTGACAAGCAGAAAACCAGAAAAAATGGGAAGTGATGAGAAAAGGTCAATGGCACTGCCACCACAGAGTATACCTTCCCAGCAGACAGGATCATTGTGCCTGGCAATAGTATCCTTCCCAGACAGGCTTGCATGTGTACACCAAGTATCTACTTTTGGGCTAAATCTTCCATATCTGATCACCCTCTCTTCTATTCCCAGTCTTCCTTGAGGTACATTGCCCTGTTCAATCTATTTAAATTTAATTTTTCTAGGACTGAGAACTCCTCAATCTCTTTAAAATAATGTTTGTTAGTGAATCTTATTTGATATTGATTTTATAATTTAATTTTTAGGCCAGGTCCACTGGCTCATGCCTATAATCCCAGCAATTTGGGAGGCCAAGACAAGAGGATTACTTGAGTCCAGGAATTCAAGATCAGCCTAGGCAGCTTAGTGAAACCTTGCCTCTACAAAAGAAAAAAAAAGATTAGCCAGATGGCTGTGGTGGTACACTACCAGGAAGGCTGAGGCAGAATAATTGCCTGAACCTAGCAGGTAGAGGCTGCACTTTGGCCTAGCCAACGGAGTAAGACCTCAACTCAAAAAACAAATGAATTTCAGAAGACAATATTGTCTTATTTCTATAATTGGACAGAGTCAGGAGAAGGGAAATAATCATAATCTTGAATATGATTATCATGAATATCAATGATTTTATTCTTTTTGATTATGAGGAAGTTCTCGTTCAACTCATATACCCCTAAAGAAACAAAACAAAAAATAGATTTGATGAACTGTACTCCCGATTTTGAGTCTGTCTGTTTCATTTTTCCTGGAATAATATTGCCAGATTGTCAGTTTTGGCTTTATATATCCCTCTATTTTATGTTTGTTTTCTGCCTCATTAACTTCTGATATTTAAAAATTTTTCTTCTTTTTTATTACTATAAAGATATGGAGTACAATTCAGAGTTAGGCCTACAAACATTGATTATACAGGTACCATGTTGATGAGGTGTGCCTCTCCCTCCCCTAGCAGTTTCCCTCAACTGCCAAACCCACCCCATTCCCCTGACAGTTTCCCATTATTGCCAATCTATTTCTTATAGTATTATAATTGTTCAAGATATGCTTATGAGTGAGAACATATGGTATTCTATTCTTTGTTTCTGTAATAGACCACTGAGTATGATCGACTCTAAATGCATCCAAGTTGATGCAAAGTCCATATGTTTATCCTTCTTTAAGGCTGCATAATATTCCATGGTGCATATATATGACTTTTTTTTATCCAATCAAACTTCGGTGGGCAGCATGGTTGGTTCCACGTTTTTGTTATTGTGAATAGAACTACAACAAACATATGTTTGCAGGTATCTTTTTTATAGAATGATTTGAGTTCCTCTGAGTATATTCCTAATAGGGGAATTGCTGAGTCATATGGCAAGTCAATTTCTAGTTCTTTCAGAAATTGCCACACTGTCTTCCAGAGAGGTTGCACTAGTTTGCATTCCCACCAGCAGTCTAGAAGCATTCCTTTTTCCTGCAGCCTCGCCGGCATCTGTTGTTGTTTGTTTTATTAATGTTGGTCATTCTTACTGGGGTTAGGAGGTATCTCAATGTGGTTTTGATTTGCATTTCTCTGATGATGAGTGAGGCTGAACACTTTTTCTTGTGTCTGTTAGCTACCTGTATATATTCTTTTGAGAAGTGTTTACTCATAACTTTTGCCCACTTTTTAATGGGGCTGTTTGTTTTTTTCCTTTCGGTACCTTTGAGATCCTTGTAGATCCTAGATGTTAGACCTTTGTCAGATATACAGTTGGCAAATATTTTTCCCCCATTCTATGTGTTGTCTCCCTGCTCTCTTGATGGTTTCTTTTGCTTTGTAGAAGCTCATTAGTTTGATGAGATCCCACTTGTCTATCTTATTTCTTAAGGTATGGGCATTTAGGGTTCTGAAGAGGAATTGGTTGCCAGTTCCAATTTCCATAAGGGTGTCTCCTTCATTTTCTAAGATTCTTATAGTTTGAGGTTTTACGTTTAGGTCTTTGATCCATTTTTGTGTATGGTGATAGGTAGGTCTCCTATTTCAATCTTCTGCATGGGATCAGCCAGTTTTCCCAGCACCATTTTCTGAGTAGGTTCTCCTCTCCCCAATGGTTGTTGTTGGAGGCTTTGTCAAAAAAGAGTTGGTTGAGAAATTGAGGCTTTGTTTCCAGAATCTCTATCCTGTTTCATTGGTCTATATGTTCTTGTACCAATACCAGGCTGTTTTGATTATTGTAGCCTTATAGTAAAGTTTGAAGTCTGGAAGTGTGATACCTCCTGCTTTGTTTCTTTTGCTAAGGATTGTTTTGGCTATTTATAGTTATTTATGTTTCCATATGAATTTCTGTATTGCCCTTTTCAGGTCTGAGAAGAATGATGTTGATAATTTAATGGATATTGCGTTGAATCTATAGATTGTCTTTGGTAGAATGTACATCTTAACAATGTTGATTCTTCCTATCCATGAACATGGAATATTTTTCCATTTGTGTATTCTTGGATTTCTTTGAACAGTGTTTTGTAGTTCTCATTGTAAGGTCTTTCAATTCTCTGGTTAGGAAGATGTCCGGGTATTTCTTTCTTTGTTTGGCACTAATTGTGAATGGGATTATGCTTTTAATTTGGGTCTCCGCCTGCTTGCTATTGTTGTAGGAAAGCAACTGTCTTTTGTACATATATTTTGTACCCTGAGACTTTGCCAAAGTCCTTTATCAGTGCAAGCAGGTTTTTGCAGATTCTCTTGGATTTTCAAGGTATAGGATCATATCATCAGCAAAGAGGGATGGCTTTACTTCCTCTTTTCCTATTTGAATACTTCTGATTTCCTTCTCTGGTCTAATTTCTCTAGCTAGGACTTGAAACACAATGTTGAACACGAGGGGTGAGAGTGGGCAGCCTTGTCTTGCTCCAATTTTCAGGGGAAATGTTTCCAGTCTGTCCATTCAGCAGTATGTTAGCTGTGGGTTTATTGCAGATGGCACTTATTATTTTGAGATATGTTCCTTCTATACCTAGGTGTTTGAAGGTTTTTATCAAGAAGGGATGCTAGATTTTATCAAAAGCTTTTTCTGCATCTGATGATATAATCATGTGGTTCTTGTTTTTATATCTGTTTATGTCTTTAATTAAATTTATGGTCTTGCAAATGTTGAACTAGCCCTGCATCCTGGGATGAAGCCTACTTGGTCATGATGGATGATTTTTGAGGTGTGTTTTTGGATCTGATTTGCTAGAATCTTGTTGTGGATTTTTGCAATTATGTGTATAAGGGATATTGGTTTGTAGTTCTCTTTTTTTGTTGAATCTTTACCCAGATTGGGTATCAGTGTGATGTTAGCTTTGTAAAATGATTTGGGGAGAAATCTATCTTTCTCAATTGCCTGGAATACTTTCAATAGGATTGGTATCAGCTCCTCCTTCTATGTTTTGTAGAATTCTGCTGGACAGTCATCTGATCCAGGGCTTTTTTTGTAGGTGGTTTTGTATGGCAGAGTCAATTTCCTGGGTAGTTATTGGCCTATTTAGTGTCTCAATGTCTTCTTGTTTCAACCTGGGGAGGTTGTGTGATGTCAGAAAATTCTCCATTTCATTTAGGTTATCAAGTTTGTTTCCATATAGCTGTATATAGTAATCTCTGATAATCTTTTGTATTTCTTTGAGGTCAGTCATGATTTGATCTTTTTTATTCCTCATTGTGTTTATTTGAGCTTTTTCTCTCTTTTTCTTGGTCATTCTGGTAGGGGTCCATCAATCTTGTTAATTCTTTCAAAGGACCAACTTTTTATTTTCTTGATGTTTTCTATAATATTTTTGTCTTCTATGCCCCATATTTGGGCTCTTTTTTTGGTGATTTGGATTCTTCTGCTAAAGTTGGGGTTTTGATCATCTTCTCTTTCCAGCTCCCTTAGGTGATTTGTTAGGGTCTCAACTAGTGATCTTTCCATTTTCTGGATGTGTGCTTGTAGAAATATAAATTCCCCTCTGAGAACTGCTTTCATGGCTTCCCAAAGGTTTTGGTAAGATGTTTCTTCATTTTCATTTGTTTCTAGGAATCTTTTAATTTCTGCTTTGATTTCAGTGTTGATCTAGTAGTTGTTCAGCATCATGCTGTTTAGTGTCCATGTCTTTGTTGGTTTTGGGGAAATTTTGTTGTTGTTGATATTTATTTTTATTTCACTGTGGTCTGAGAATGTGCATGGCAAGATTTCAACCATATCAACTTTGTTTATGCTTGATTTTTGGGCAAGGATGTGATCAATCTTGAAGTACATTCCATGTGGTGATGAGTAGAATGTGTATTCTGTGGTTATTTGGTAGAATAATCTGTAGGTATCTATTGAGTCCATTTGGTTGAGTGTCAAGTTTAGGTTTTGTATCTCTTTGTTGATTTTTTGCTTTGATGATCCATCCAGGGCTGTTAGTATGGTATTCAAGTCCCCTGCTATAATAGTGTTTGAGTCAATATCTTTTTTTAGTTTACTTAGTAGTTGCTTTATAAATATTGGTGCTGCTGTGCTGGGTGCATATATGTTTAGGATGGATATTTCTTGTTGATGGATTGAAAATTTATCATTATGTAGTATCCTTTTGCATCTTTAAAAATTTTTTGATAGCTTAAAGGTTGTTTTGTCTGATAATAAGATCACTACTCCTGCCTTCTTTTGTGATACATTTGCCTGGGAACTCATTTTCCATCCTTTAACTCTGAGTATGTGTGTGTCCCTTGTGTTGAGATGAGTTTTCTGAATGCAACAAATAATTGGGTCATGGTTTCTTATCCAGGTTGCCATTATGTGCCTTTTCAGTGGTGTAGTTTGTCCATTCACATTCAGGCTGATTATTGAAATGTGAATGTTTATCCCTGTCATGAGGTTCTTTTTTTTTTTTGAGTTGGAGTCTCACTCTGTCGCCCAGACTGGAGTGTGGTGGCCGCTCCCGGCCACTGCAGCCTTGACTTGCTGGGCTCCAGGGATCCTTCCGCCTCAGCTTTCAAAGTAGCCGGAATTACAGGCATGCGCTACCATGTCCGGCTGATTTTTTGATTTATTGTAGAGATGAGGTCTCACTGCCCAGGCGGGTCTCAAACCCATGGGCTCAGGCAATCCACTCACCTCAGCCTCCCAAAGGTGCGGGATTACAGGCTGAGACACTGAGCCTGGCTGTCTTAGGTTCTTATAAAGTTTTTTCTTTGTTTGCTTGTTTTCTTTTGGCTTTGGGGTTGATGTATGTGTATGTTTTCAAGTTTCTTGTTGCACTGTATTATCTGTTGTTTCTGGGCTCTCTGCTGTTCTCTCAGGAAGTGTTGGTCATTCTTTTTTTTCTTTCTTCTGTGCTTAATACTTTTTAAAGTGTCTCCTGTAGAGCTTTTCTGGAAGCTGCATAATCTCTTAGGGATTGAATGGGAAGGATTTTCATTCTCCATCACTGATGAAGCTGAGCTTGGTTGGATAGGAAATTCTTGGTTGAAATCATTTCTCTTTGAGGACTTTGAATATAGGACTCCAGTCCCTTCTTGCTTGTAGTGTTTCTGCCGATAGGTACATTGCTATTCTGATTGGTTTTCCTTGGTAGGTAGCCTGACCTTTCTTCTTGCTGCCTTTAGGACTTTTTTCTTTTGTGCCTACTTTGTGTAGTTGAGTTACCATTTCTAGGGGTTGGTCTTCTCATTTGATGTCTTTGGGGGTTCTCTGTATCTTTTGTGTTTGACTGGTCACATCTCTGGTGAGATTGGGAAAATTTTCTTGGATTACCTCCTGGAATACTTGCTACAAGTTGTTCTCTATTTCCCTTTCCTTTTTTGGGATACCATCAGACATAGGTTTGGCCTCTTGATATAGTTGCACATCTCTTGTAGGCTTTGTTCTTTCTTTTTGAGTATTCTTTCTATGTTTTTTACAGGTCAGGTTAATTTCATAGTCTGGTCTTCAAGCGCTGAGATTCTTTCTTTAGCTAGATTAATTCTGCTTTCCATGCTTGCATCTTGTTATTTATCCTGGATGAATTTTTTTTATTGCCAAAATCTCTGTTACAAGTTCTTTCAGTGTTACATCTTGTCTTTCTTGAGTCTTATTCACTCTTTCCATCCATTCCCTAGTCCCTGTCATATTCTGGGGCTGGTAGTTGGTGACTTCCATTGTTTTTGCACCATGATCTTAGTTTTCTCTTTGGTACACTTGAAATTGCCTGTGGTTTCTCTTTGGTTTTTCCTCATTTGTGAATGATCTTTTGTTTTCCTCTTTAGTTCTTTTATACATTGTCAGTGGGAGAGGCTTTCCCTGCCTCTATTCTTCCCTGATCTGTACTATGGATTTGTTCTATTTTGAAATAGGATGGTGGATGGGAAACTTTACTGTCTTTTGTTGTTTTTGAAAAATCAAATAGGGGATGGGGGTGCTAGGATTCAGAAACAACTTACAAATTACAATGTTCACTTATTGTTGTACATGTTCCCTGAGACCCACTCTCCAACACCACTCTATATGATGATGCAAAGCTGAAACTAATGCCAAAAAAAGCAATTGAACACACACACGCAGACAAACACACACCCCCCAAAATAAACTGAAAAGACAACAAAGTGAAACAAAACAAACAAACAACAACAAAAAAACAAGAAAACTGAACACACACACACACACACACACACACACACACACACCTAGCACAAAATGAATGGAGAAGAAAAACAGAAAGACCACATACACACAAAAAATTCAGATCGAACCCTCATACATATATTGACACTCACCCTAAACTAAAAAATGAAAAAAAAAAACCCCAGAAGAACAAAAGAGCAAAAAGAAACCAACAACAACAACAAAATTGAAAGATGAACACTCAATCATTCATATACACACATAAATGGAAAACAACAAATAAAAGAAGAAAGAAACAGAAAAAGAAAAGAAAAAAAGAAAAAAATTGGGGGGTTGCAGATCAACTCTCATTTACACATTCATGCACAAAGAAACATATTTAAAAAATAGATGAACTGACAAACAAACATGCAGAAAATTAGAATAATTTAAAAAAATTAATAATTAAACACACACAAAAAACCCTGTCCTCTTGTGGCAGGCTCTGTAATTGTTCCTTTAATCAGATCTCTCCTGAAGAGCCACCTCTTTCACTCACCCCTCAGTGTCCAGAGCAGGGAAGGAATAGGGGCAGTGGAGGTGTATGGGGCTGCAGTCCTCCTCTCCCACTCTTGTATGGTCAGGGAAATCTCTGTTGGGGAGGTGTGGGATTGTCTCTTCCCCAGGTATGTACTTGTGGAAGGTACCCCAGTCAGGCCTATCCTGGAATGAAGTTCTCCTATTGTGACTGATATCCAGTCTCTGCCTGGGTTTGTCCCTCTCAGTCATGACCCAGCTGTGTGGATCTGACATTCAGAGTATTGCTGGGGAGGAAGGGGTTTGGGTCAGCCCTGGACTCACCACTGATCTCATTGGAGTCCTTCCTCATCCTTTTCTGGCCACACCCTTTGTCCCACAGCTGGATCAGTGTATGAGGTGGGGCACCTGGGACTCAGCCCTCATCAGGTCCCTCTGAAGTTTGTGCTTTCAGGATACTCCCTCTGAGGTACAATCAGTCCCTGAGTAGTTGATCTGCCAGGCACAGCGATCGGGTCTGTTGCTCCGTGGTGAGCAAGTCAGAGTACTTTCCTGCCCCATCTTCAAGACTGTGGTGGGGTGCCTCTATTGTACTCTTCCATGGGACCTAGCCTCTGGACTCCCCCTGTAGCCCCTGCTGCCATTGCCCAGCGAGGCGCTGAAGTGGTGACTACGTGGAGCCGGCGGTCTCTCCTACTGCAGTGGTGAGGCAGAGTCTGGGGTGGTAGTCTCTCCCTGCTGCTTCTTTACAGGAAAACTCTTTTACATTCAAAAAAATAAATGACCCTTGGATTCTGTGACCTGGAAAGAGCCAAGGACCAAGCAGAGAAGCTGCAGCACCAGCTGTTGCACCAGGGCCCTGGCCCCTTACTCATGAGCCCCCACTTTGTCAGTGTCTCCCAGCATTTTCTTCCCAGGAGGGGTCTTGTTGATTTTTTAAAAAAATGTCACTCAGCTTCTGCATCCTGGGAATTTCCAGGGCCCAGGCCCAGCAGTTTGGCACCAGCCACTACACCAGGAAAGCCCTGGTCACTAGTTTCTTAGTCCTTACTCAGTCAGCCACTCACATGCCCACTTGCTCACCAGCACGTACACAAAATTTTCCATACACTCACTCACTCATACCAGGACTTGCATAGTCCGACTGGCTCAGATGCCATCTTCCTAACTCTTTTTTCCAATTTTCTTCTTTGAACTTTCATTGAATTTATTATGCTACTCTTTTCTTCTTGAGATGATGTTTGGCTTCTTAATGGTTAGCCTTTCTTTTTTGCTATTATGCATTTAAGGTTTCAAATGCCATAGGTATCGATGCACAGTATGAGCTTAAAATATTTTGTTTTCTTTTACTTTTTTTTTTTTTTTGAGTTGGATTCTCACTCTGTCACCCAGGCTGTACTGCAGTGGCATGCTCATGGTCACTCCAGTATTGACCTGCTGGGCTCCTTCTGCCTCAGTCTTCCAAGTAGCCGGAATTCCAGGCACATGCTACCATGCCTGGCTAATTTGTTTATTTATTTTTTTGTAGAGACGAGGTCTTGCCAAGGTGCCTGGGCTGGTTTTGTACCTGTGGGGTCCAGCAATCCACTCACTTTGGCCTCCCAAAGTGCTAAGATTACAGACTGAGCCACCTGTAGCTTGGTCAAAATATTTTCTAATCTCCATTACATATTTCTTGATTATGTATCAGCTATATGAGAATAGTTAACAAATAAAGCACCTAGCAGATCTATTTTGATGGAAGAAAGTATAGGAATAAAAGTTCAGACCTGAAGCAGAGTCTTCATAGCCTTGATTAAAGTGGTAGGGCAGGAGTGATATGGTCCAGATTTTTTTTATTAAAAAAAAAAGACATTTATTATGATATCAACTGGCTTGACAAAAAAAATTTAATAAAATACATGCTAATAACCAGGCTCGGTGGCTCAGCCTGTAATTCCGCGCCTTTGGGAGGCTAAGGTGAGTGGATTGCCTGAGCCCGTGGGTTCGAGACTCGCCTGGGCAGCAAGACCTCATCTCTACAATAAATAAAAAAATCAGCCGGGCGTGGTAGCTCATGCCTGTAATTCTGGCTACTCGGAAGGCCGAGGTGGAAGGATCGCCGGAGCCCAGCAGGTCGAGGCTGCGGTGGCCGGGAGTGGTCACTGCACTCCAGTCTGTGCGACAGAGTGAGACTCCAACTCAAACAAACAAACAAACAAACAAACAACATGTTAATGTATAAATTTTGATTCTTTTGAATACAAACAAGTTGTTACCAAAAGAAGAAACATTAAGGCACTAGGACTTCAGTAATTTCACACATTGGCATGATCAAAAAATTGTGATTAAAGAGTTACCACTCTTAGACAGCAGTACTCAATAATATGAAAAATAAACTAAGCTTTCTCAATCACAAAAACTCAGAAACAGAAAGGTGACAAAAAATGAGAAATGAAGAAAGATGAAAGTGGCATTTTGTGTTTCTTTTCTTTTCTTTACAGCTAAGCTTAGTCTAGGAAAATATGGCGTAGGCAAGCTTCTGGTGGCATCCAGCTGGCTATATTCCTGTATGAGTGCTGACAAAGATGACACAGCTTCTGAAAAAGGGTTTTCTTCCATCCCTTCAACTTGTAGATAGTGATGCAGGTGAGCCTTCTTTTTGTAGAGCCTCATGAACCACTCTCTCAGGTCCATGAAGGCGGGCTTTATACATGTGTTATTTGCTAAAGTTAATACTGAATGGGAATAGCCCACAGAAGGTACTGAACAGAGGCTGGTCTTCAGCCTTCTTGGTTCCAGGAGACAAATTAGAGATGACTTTAATCTTTCAATAGCTCTGCCGAGATCTGAAATCTGTACATTTCCTCTAACCATGAGGGCACAAACAAGTCACAGACTATGTTTGGGGTCTGCCTGAAATAGCTGGTGATCTGAAAACATCTGATCCAATCTTCGAGGAGGAATGCTGACATCTGCCAGTGTATAGAGAGGTGTCAGGCTTGACACAAGATAATGAAGTAGAGGAAAAGGAACTAAGTTCATGCTGATTTCTTTAAGGTCCATATTTAGGGACCCTTCAAATCTTGCAGAGTTTGTTAGGTTGAATAGCAAATTTGCCACAATGTTGTTCATTGCATCAAAGGGCTTCTTATGCCACTTTTAAAAAGCCCCGGCACTTGAAGTAACCAGACTCTTTGGTTTCACGGTTGTACCCAACTTTCCAGAATTCACCATGAGGTCAATTTTGCTGATGATGTCAAATAAAGATTGATTGTCAATGGGGAGCACACAGTCTGCATGCTCATTAAGTTCCGTCATTGCCAAGATGCTATTATAAGGTGAGGTTACGACATCGTCCTCACGGGAAGGATATATGGAAGTCACAAATCTGTTTACTTCTGGGAATTCATCTTCAAGCATCTTTAAAAGATATGTACCAAGTCCAGATTCTGTTCCTCCTCCCATGGAATGTATTACAAAGAAACACTGCAAGCAATCACAGTGCCCTGCCAACTTTCTGAGTTTCTCTAAGATTTGTTCTTGGTAAAGACTGCCAAAAACTTTGTGACCCACAGCGCAATTATTCCCTGAGCCAGAAATATCAGTGATGAGCTGCTTGCTATCAAGCACATCTCTCAATGATCCCTGCAGAATTTCATTCACTACCCCTTCTTCCATATCAATCAGGACAGCTTGTGCTTTTAAAGAACATATTTTTCCCTTGGAAATACTGTCACCATCACTATCCACTCTGGTACCCACATTTCAAAAAAAAGCTGCTTATGGTCTCATCATAAATTCCTTTCTGATTGACGGCGGTGTGCTCCCCCAGTGCCAGGTCCCAGACAGCAGCCGATCGGGTTTCTGCACTGGCTGACCTGGATGACGACTGACCTGGACGACCACCGCTGTGGCCTCTGCATCCCGCTCGCCATAGTGTTCTATGAGAGGGTGGTCATAAGTTGCGCTCGGTCCAGATCTTTTTATAAAAATGATTTAAGAAAACAGTCAAGTAAGTGTGCAATAATACTTCTGTTTCCATAGCTCAGAGCCAGTTCTAATATATTACTTAATCTGCAATGGTTGTGTTCTGAGGAGTTGCAATATCTAAGGGGAACAAACATACCTCCCCAAAAAACAAAAAATGAGCACTTCCAAAAACTTGAAAAAAGTATGTCTACCTTTGTATATTTTATGTTGGATATTGGCTGGGTCTTTAAGCATTGGCAGAAAACAAACAGCCAGATTGTTTGTGATAGGAAGAAATTCTAGGAGGCAGAGGGTACAGGGAATAGCAAAAACATGAAAGGCATATTTTAGAATAAGTGCTTTTCTTCAGAAATCCTCGTTAAGAATGAAGAGAATGGAAAAGTTGAGAAACCAAGTCAAGACAAACAGCAAACATGTCTTGAGTAGTTTCTATCCATTCAAAATAGTGCTGTAGAACACTTAATTTCTTTTTTCTTTTTAAATTTTTTCCCATTAGTCATTTAAAACCAGTTACTTAAAATTTTCTTCTTTTTTGTTTAAAAAATCAGAATTTTATCAGTTAAAAATTTTACATTTATATTTCATTATTTCTCGACCTCAGCATTCTTGGCATTTTGGACTGAATGATTTGTTATTGGAGACTTTCCAGAATATATAAGAATATTTAACACTGTCCTCACCTACTAGGTACCAGAAGCACTCTCCTCTCCCCTTCCAGTTGACAACCTAAAGTGTTTACAGAATTTGCCAGATGTTTGCTGTGGAATGAGGTGAGTAAAATAGCTACCAGTTTTGAATCAGTCTATTTATATATCAAATCAATTAATTTTTATAGGAGTATACAGTTAAGTTTTTGTCCTATATGTGTAAAAATAATTTTTGCTATAATGTATAATTAGCCATTTAACAAAATTTAGAGTCTACACAATTAAATTATAGAATTCCCACTTGCAATGAGAGAGAGTGATCCAAAGAATATGTGACCGGTCTTTCCTTTATTGTTGAAAAGATTATTGGATTAATTGAGATTATTTCAATATATCCTTCCTGTAATCTGTGATCCTTCCTTTCAAACTCCAGGCCTTATGCTTGGTTCATTGGTTTAACAGGTACTGACTCATGGATTAGCAAATGCATAACACAATGCCAGTTGTTGAATGTGTTCAACAGAGCAGAACATTAGCTTAGGTGAGTGCAATTTCCGCAATTTTCTGTTGATTTATTGGATAAGTTTTAGACAAGAGGTTAAGAAAATGAGCGGGAGTCATTGAACATGGGTTTGAATCCTGGTCTTGCCACTTACTGACTTTGTGATTGTGACTAACTTATATACAAGGGGGAACTAAAAAAAAAATGGAATTACTTTTTGGTGGGGGAGGGGTGACAGAGGGGCCGCTTGTAATACAGGTTTCCCCTGCTAGTAAGTGTTCTGGGAATCCTTTGGCATCAGTGTACAAGCTAGTGTTGTTGTGAGAGTCTGCGTTCGGCTTCAGTTAATTTTGGGGGGACAGTCTTTCAGTACATTCGCCTATTTAATGATGGGTGATTTACGAGAGCACTTGCCCACACTGCACTGAGTGTTCAGTAGTTTTTGACCAAAAAATGGCAGGACCTTCATGCCCTACCCTCTCTTTTTACCAGATCTCACCCCGAGCAACATTATTTTGTTTCCTCAATGAAAAAAGTACTCAAAGGGAAACATTTTCCTTTGTGTAAGAGGTGAAACCAAAAACGGCAGAAGCACTAAAAAGCATCAAAATTGATGAATTCAAAAACTGTTTTGAGCAGTGAAGAAAGCGTCTCAATAGTTGTGTTGCACCAAGGAGAGTACTTTGAAGGTGACTGAAGTTTAAACATGTAAGAATAAATACACATTTTTTTAATAAACAAACTCTGGGTTTTTTTGCTCTCCGCCCACACGATCTCCATGAGCCTCGATTTCTTCTTCATAAAATGGGAATAGTAAGAGTTATGTATCTCATAAGAGTGTGATAAGGATTAAATTAGGTAATTAGTAACAGATTTTAGAACTAGTTACTAAAATGATAAAAGATGGCTACAATGTGTAATATATCTGCTTTTAAATGTCTATTATGTCAGCTGAAATTACTTGTTTTCTGTGTACTTATAGAAACTTATGATTAAAATAGAAATGCTATAAACAATTGTAATTGTTTATATGTAAATTTAAATAAATTATTTGTATGTTTAAATTAATTTATGTATTATAAATTATGCTATAAATATAAAATCAAAAACTTTATTAATAATTAAAATATAGGTCTACTTTAAATTATTGTTAATGATTTTGTTGTGATATTAAAATTCCACCTTGAAGTGAAATACTTAGGAATATTTGTAAAAGCAAAATTGGTGTTATCATTCTTGGAAACTGTTTTTAAGAATTTTGTTTTAATGGACTGATTTTTAAAAAGTCAATATGGCAAAGTTACATTAAAGTCCAGAGGAATTTTATGAATACTTCATTTTTCAGGATAGGCTTTTGGAGATCTTTTTCTTATATGCTGTTGGGATACTTATTATCTTGGATCCTAAAATTAGATAAAGAAAATGTAACTGTTTTTGTGAAGAATCCTCACAGTTTAAAAATTCTCTTTAATCTGAACAGTGTACCACTGAACAGGGCAAAAGATGAGATAAGAGCATACCCCATGAGACCTAATGCTAATCCTACATTCCTAATCTCCTCAAGAGGAAGGTATTTTTTTTCTGTTTAAGACTTTAAAAAAGACTTACAAACATTTCCACTCTCTCTTCTATTTTAATATACTGGAGTAAATACTGACAGTTCCCTGCATCTCATACACACACACACAAATCTGAGGAGAAAAATATTAATAAATATTAATATATCTCTAATGAAATCAGAAGTTGAATGATATTTAAATTCAAACAAAGTCCAAAGTATAATGTTCTCTGAAGTAAGAAGCACATTCCCTAAGGAAAAACTTATCAGGAACAGGAAGGACATAAGATCCTCCCAGTACCCTCTAGTGGAATAGAGTTCCAAGATGCTAGCTGAGTCTAAACAAGAATCACCAAGAGCCCAGGCTCGGTGACTGATGCCTATAATCCAGAATTTTGGGAGGCTGAGGTGAGAGGATTGCTTGAGCTCAGGGATTAGAGACCAGCCTGAGCAACATAGTGAAACTTCGTCTCTATTACTACTACTACTACTACTACTACTACTACTACTAATAATAATAATTAGCTGGACATGATGGCACATGCCTGTAGTACCGGCTATTCAGGAAGCTGAGGTGGGAAGATCACCTGAGCCCAGGAGTTTGAAGATGTGGTGAGCCGTGATCGTGCTACCACATTCCAGCCAGTGCAACATAGTGAGATCTCGTCTCTTAAAAAAATAAAACAGTGTGGTTTTAATTTGCATTTATTTGATGACTGGTGAGGCTGAGTATTTTTTCATGTATCTGTTAGCTGCTCATGTCTTCTTTTGAGAAGTTTCTAGTCTTATCTTTTGCCCACTTTGTAAATGGGGCTGTTTGTTTTTTCGGCATGTTTGAGTTCCTTGTAGATCCCAGATGTTAGGCCTTTGTCAGATATACAGTTGGCAAATATTTTTTTTTCCCAGTCTGTGGGCTGTCTCCCTGCTCTCTCAATGGTTTCTTTGGCTTTGCAGAAGCTTGTCAGTTTGACGAGTTCCCACTTGTCTATCTTATCCGTTATGGCACGGGCACTTGGAGTTTTGATGAGGAATTGGTTGCCAGTACAATTTCCATAAGGGTGTCTCTTGCATTTTCTAAGATTCTTATAGTTTGAGGTTTTACGTACACTGAGATACCACCTAACTCCAGTCAGGATGACCATGATCAATAACTCAAAAAGTAACAGATGCTGGAGAGGATGCAGTGAAAGGGAGCACTTTTACACTGTTGGAGGGAGTGTAAACTAGCACAGTCTCTGTGGAAAAAAGTGTGGCAATTCCTAAAAGTTCTAAAAATCAACCTCCCATATGACCCTACAATCCTTCTACTGGGAATATACCTGGAGGAACTCAAATCACTCTATGAAAAAGATACCTGCACATTCATGTTTATTGCAGCATTATTTACAATAGCAAAAACATGGAACCAACTGTGCTGCCCATCGAAACTGGAATGGATAAAAAATGTGGTACATGTACACCATGGAATATTATGCACCCATAAATAATTTTTTTATTTTTATTTTTGTAGACACAAGTCTCGCTATGTTGCCTAGGCTGGGCTTAAACTCCTGGGCTCACTCTCTCCTGGGTCTCCCAAATTGCTGGGATTACGGGCATGAGGCACCATGCCAAGCCATGTGTCCTTTGTACTTTATAAAGTTTTCATTAATATCTTTCTTTGCACTGTTTCTAATATGTTTTATCTTTGTGAGTCTTTTTTTCTTTCACTTTATTTTCTGAGGTCTGCCAGTTCACATTTTATCTTCTATTGTCTGGATATGTTAAAATCTTCATTTTTGAAACCTTAGTTGGGATTTTTATTTTATATTATTGGTTGATGCCATGATCTTTTCTCATTTTTTTTAAAGCAGGATTTATTGAGAGGACAGAAAAGCTCCCACAGTGGGAGGGGACCCAAAGGGGTTGCCCTGTTTTTCCTCATTTTTAATAAAAGTATTTTGTTTATATTAATATAATTGATTTACCACATTTTACATTAATTAATAAATATTTACATAACTATCAATTAAAATTTTAACAGGTAAAATTTGATGCCATAATTTTTAAAATACAGGTTTTTTTTAGATTACTAGAGTTAGGTGGTATTTCACTGTGGTTTTGATTTGCATTTGCAGCAACTTGGATGGATTCAGAGTCTATCATAGTCCGTGATCTGTCACAGAAACAAAGAACTGAGTATTGCATGTTCTCACTCATAAGTGGACCCTGAACATTTACCATAATATATTAAGAAAGGGATTGGCAGTACTGGGACACTACCAGAGGAGGGAGGGGCACATAGCATCAATAAGGTTACCTGATCTCAAACCAAGTGAAGTGGTGACCAAAAGAAGGCCCAAACTTTACCTGTGTGATGATCACTTGTATACCTAATTCTGAATTGTACCCTACTCTTTAAAATAAAAAATTTTTAAATTTTAACCTTTTACATAGTATTCAGAAACTATGAAATAAAATTTTCGTTGTAGAATTATGAATTTCAGCAAATGATGAAAAGGTCACAATGTAAGTGGCCAATGTAGTGTTTAAAATGCAAGGTTGAGCAATTGACGTAACACAATTGTGCTAAAAGGAAAATATAACCTTTGTGTATTGGGCTATTTTTTTTTTTTTTGAGTTGGAGTCTCACTCTGTCGACCAGACTGGAGTGCTGTGGCCGCTCCTGGCCACCGCAGCCTTGACCTGCTGGGCTCCGGCGATCCTTCTGCCTCAGCCTTCCAAGTAGCTGGAACCACAGGCCCGCGTTGCCACGCCCGGATGATTTTTTGATTTATTGTAGAGATGAGGTCTTGCCTGCCCAGGCAGGTCTCGAACCCGCGGGCTCAGCCAATCCACTCACCTCAGCCTTCCAAAGGCATGGGATTACAGGCTGAGCCACCGATCCCGTCTGTGTATTGGGCTATTAATAATTATATAAATAACGAGTCACCATTTATTTTGCCAAAAAATGGAAATATAATTTCCTAGAAATGAATTGGAAAACAGTTTCTTATCAGCGTGATTACACCTTTAAGTTCTATTTTATGGTGTACTAGCCATTTACATTTCAGAAGCCCCTTGAAACTAGAAAATAATAGGATAAGTTATCATAAGGTGATAGAAACAAACAAACAAACAAACAAACAACAACAAAAAATTATCTGGGGCCGGGCATGATCGCTCAAACCTATAATCTCAGCACTTTGAAAGGCAGAGGTGAGAGGATTGCCTGAACTCAGGGGTTCGAGACAAACCTGGGCAACTTGGCAAGACTTCATCTCTACAACAAATCAAAAAATAAACCGGACATGGTAGCGTGTGCCTGTAGTTCCAGCTACTTGCAAGACTAAGGTGGCAGGATTGCCTGAGTTCAGCAGGTCAAGGCTGCGGTGGCAGTGAGCATGCTACTGCACTCTAGCATGGGCAACAAGGTGAGATTCTGACTCAAAAAAAAAAAAAAAAAAAAAAAAAAAAGAAAAATAGCTGGGCGTGGTGGCACGTGCTTGAAGTCTCAGCTACTTGGGAGGCTGAGGTGGAAGGGTCAACTGAGCCTGGAAGGTTACGGCTTAGTGAGCCATGATCCTGCCACTGCACTCCAGCCTGGGTGACAGAGTGAGATCTGGAATCAAAATAAATAAACTAACAAACAAACAAGCAAATAAATAAATAAAGTACAAAGAGGGTAGCATAGAGGGAAGCAAACAAATGAAATGGAATAAAATAGAGCTTTTTGTTTCCTTTTTTTTTTTTTTAAGATTAGAGGGAAATTTAGAGATATTGGTCATAGGCAAAGGAAAGCCCCATGCTGGTGTTCTGGAAGAAGAAAGTAAAAATAAGAGGTAGAAAAGAAATATGCATATTACCTCCAAAACTTTCTGGAAAAAAGAGGACTTAAATTTACAGCTTGAAAGCGTAAAATGTGTACCAGAAAATATTTATCTAAAAGACTAATACCAAGACATAATGGATTTCATTGAGAAAGAACAAATTTGATCAAGTCATATGTTGGGAAAAGGAGTGGCAAGTAATAAAATATGCTTCATACTACCTGTGACAGGTCTTAATTCCAGAAATCGGGAGTTTAATGTCTAAAAGCCCACAAGAGGCAAATTGTGACCTAATAATTGTATGCCTTCCTAAAATGTCATTCAACTATAAGGATTATTAAAAACTTAATTGAATATTCAGCAACTCAAAGGACTAGACATTTCATGTGCACTTTTTTAAATTAAGGAAAAACTTAAGTCAAAGACAAAAATTAATGAAGAAACTATAGAAAAAGGGTTGCTGGTGGGAATTAAATCTATTTGATTCTAGACCAAGAGTAAATAAGTATAGAAATTATGTTTACAAAGTATAATAAAAATGTTGTTATATTCCTAACAAGATGGAAAGTTATCCCCCCAGAAATTTACTCTGGAAAGAGATAGTAAAGATGGTGATCAGAATACTGACTTTTCTCATTTTTTTTAGAAGGGGCGGTAGAGAAAATGGTGTCAAAAATACAATTTTTCAACTTAAGCAATTATGAAATGTAGATAAACATGAAAAAATACATTCTATATTAAAATTGAGTAAAAGAATTTGGAAAAATAATGAGTCATTAATCGTTCACATGTAGAAATAGTAAATATTATCTTTAAAAAGAATTAAGTAGCTGGACTGGGTGGCTCAGCCTGTAATCCCAGCGCTTTGGGAGGCTGAGGTGAGTGGATTGCCTGAGCCCGTGGGTTCGAGACGCACCTGGGCAACTTGGCGAGACCTCATCTCTACAATAAATAAAAAAAATTAGCTGGGCGTGGTAGCACATGCCTGTAGTTCCAGCTACTTGGAAGACTGAGATGGAAGGATTGCTGGAGCCCAGGAGGTCGGGGCTGCAGTAGCCGGGAGTGGCCACTGCACTCCAGTCTGGGTGACAGAGTAAGACTCCAACTCAAAAGAAAAAAAAAAAAAAAAGAATTAAGTATATGAGGCTGGGCACAACGCCACTTTCCTGTAATCCCACTTTAGGAGGCTGAGGTGGAAAGATTACTTGAGCCCAGGAGTTAAGACCATCCTGGGAAACATAGTAACCTCATCTCTATAAAATTTTTAAAAATTAGCCAGGTGTAGTGGCGTGCACCTGTAGTCTCAGCTTTTCAGAAGGCTGAGCAGGAGGATCATTTGAAGCCGGGAATTTGAGGCTGAGGTGAGCCATAGTTGTACCACTGCACTCCAGCCTGGATGCGAGTGAGACTCTCAGTCTAAAAAATAAATGAAATAATATAAAGCATTAAGTATATGACATGAAGGCATTATAAAATTAAGCATTAGTACAAAGTTATAAACTAAAAATCACCAGAAGGAAAGTCATAGAACAAAAACTAATAAAAAATCCATAAAAACAGAAAGAGTAATGAAATTTGCTGACATATATACCCTATTAATAAATGGATCTTTGTAAAATTTAGTTTTTAAAATGAAAAGATACTACAGTTAGGTAAAAATGAAATTAATCTATAAAATATATATCTATAACCAGTTGCTGTAAAATATTTTAATTAAAAGAGTTGCCAAAGATATACCAAATCAAAGCAAACCAGAGAAAGCAGTTGATTTGAGACCTATTCCCTGACAAACAATAAATCACTGAGGAGACATAGAAGGGCATCATTTCATGAAATAGGATTTAATCCGAATGAAGATTTATCAGTTGTAAATATCTACACATAAAATACCAAAGCATCAGCATTAATATAACAAAAATTGTAGGAGGTATAAAGAACACTGAGAAACACATTAAGATTATATCATTTTTAATTTGCTACAGTTTTTGACATTACAAGTAGGCAAAAATAAGGAAGAATAGAAGTATAAATAACATAAAATTTAGTAATATTGATCAACTGATGTTCATAAGACTTTATTCCTTGAAAACTATCAATAAACTGTACTTTCAAATGTCCAAATAAAAAAGATGTGGAAACTGATTTTATTTAGACCTCAAAAAAAACCCCTCTGTGAATTAAAAAAATACAGCAAACATGCTCTGATCACAGTGTGATAAAACTGAAAATTGATAACCAGTCAGAAACAAAAACCTACCAGATGAAAATTAAGAAAATTAAAACTCTCTCAACAATTTTTTGAGTCCAAAAATCAATTGAAATGAAGATTACAAGATTAGCTAGAAAATAATCTAGAAACTACATGAGAAATAGCAAAGTCCATGATCGAATGAAAACTCACAACCCCAAACATATACTAGTACAATAAAGAAGAAAAATGAATTCAGTGAAGATAAGTTAAAGTGCCAATTTATGTTAGGAAATAAACAAGATAGACAAAGAGAAAGGAAAAGAATAAACAAGATTAACATAGAGAAAGGAAAATAAGGGGAGCAATAAGCATAAAAGCCAAAATGAATTAGTCAAAACTAATAAAGAAAAGGCATCAATTTAGTCAAAATTAGAACAAATGGAA
Organism: Carlito syrichta; assembly: GCF_000164805.1. Taxonomy (NCBI): domain Eukaryota; kingdom Metazoa; phylum Chordata; class Mammalia; order Primates; family Tarsiidae; genus Carlito; species Carlito syrichta. The sequence goes on from NW_007248054.1 coordinate 279,616, forward strand.
AAGCAAAATAAGATGTAGAGATATAACACAAATGCAGGTGAAAGAAACAAAATTATTTTAAAAAACTTTTCTCAACACTAAAAAAAAAAAAAATCACTTTTAAACTTCTGTAGCTTTGAAATATTAAGAACAGATCCAGTAAAACAGGTAAAATAAAAATAGACAATACATTAATTAATACAATAAAACAGGTCATAAATGTCACTTTTTTGTTTCAAACTTTTATCTACTTTTAGATGAAAATAATAAGTATATGTCATAGCCTTTATAGTATTTTCATTGTGTTTCTATCTGCAACTTGCAAATTTAAATTTTAACATTATTTTTGAATTTTTTTCAGTTTTATGGTTATGAATAAACTGAATAGAACACACACACGCACACAAACACACACTCATTAGACAGAAATATAGTCTTTAATACCACACACGTTAGGCAGTTAAATAGTCTTTAATACCACAGTCCTATTTTCTGTGCTCTACAAGCTCTCATCTTATGCCATTTTTAGATTGTTTGACTTTCCATGTTCTGTCAATCACTCCTTAACATCAATTTAAGAATACTCCTAAACCCATAACTTTAGCACAAATTGTTCCATTCAGTATTACGAATTATACTCAGGATGATCATAATTATACTGGGACAACAGGCATAAATGGAGACCGTCCTGGTTGGCTCTCACCTCCCATTTTATTTTAAGAACTATCTCCACTTGGTTGAGAAATTATATTATTTCATTTATTGTACCACTGATTAGGTCAAAACCACACATTGATATCTACAAAACTGGAGAAACTTCTTGGATTTTACTGTTACCTCATATGTTGGAAAAGTTTTGCCTGTGTGCTGCCATCCTCCAACATTCCACACATGGTAGATACAGTTAATCAATCACAGAACTTTCCCACTGATCCTATATTTAGTTTCATAATCCTATGCAATATACCATTCTAAATAGCTACCTTTGATCAAAGAATGAGTCTAGAAGTTATTTTGTCATCCTGTGTGGCCTATTATCCTCTAATGCAGTATCTTTAGTTAAATGGGGTTTAATCTGGGCTATTTAAATATCAAAGTATTTTTGAAGTCATAACACACTTTAGATGTTAGGCTTTATGAACCCCAATTTCATTACTGATTTTTTAGAGTTTTAAAATTAGTTTTAATTTTATCAAAGAATATGCATATACTTAAAATATACAAAAATTCATTTACTTGTATTAAGTATATGCATATAATTCTTTTAAATTTTATAAAAAATAACTAGCCCTTCATCTCATTTCCCTAAGTATTTCCTACTCTTCAAGGTAACTACTCCCAATCTGCTTAGTTTATCATATTTTTTTTTCTTTTTCTTTCTTTTTTTCCCCCAAGGTCTCACTTTGTCACTCAGGCTAGATCATGATGATCTCAGCTCACAGCAGCCTCGACTCCCTGAGGTCAGGCAATCCTTCCTCTTCAGCCTATTGAATACCTACGACTACAGATGTGTGTCACCATCTATTTTTATTTTTGTAGAAATGAAGTCTTGCTGTGTTGCCCAGGCTAGTTCAAACTCCTGGGATCAAACATTCTACCTGCCTCAACCTCCAAAAGTGCTGGAACTACAGGTGTGAGCCACCTTGCCTGTACTTATTTCATGTTTCTAAATAACACACATAAACTGCTATGTTTTTGATTTCAGTTTTAAACAGTGTCTATTGACTTTCCTTTATAAAAGATCAGCATCTTACTTTCTAATCCTCCCATTTTTCCTTAATCTGCTCTACCTGTGTGCATGAGCATGTGCATGTGCGCGCGCACGCACGCGCACACACATACACACACACACACACACACACACACACACACACACACACGACTTCCAATCTTCTTGGCCTCCCAGTACATTATGTCATATTTTTCTTTAGATCCATATTAAACACTTACATTATTTGACTATGCAAGTGCTATTGTCAGCTGAGCTAGGTGTCATGATTTGTTTTCTTTTCTGGAAATTTTTTGTTTCCCTGGAATTAATTTTTATTGCTATTTATTTACTTAGCTAAGAACTCATCATAAATGCAACTACAAATTCTTCTCCCAGTTGTGTTAATCTTTTTCTACTAAGAAAGCATCAGATAATCTACCTGTTGCATCATAAAAGCAGCTTCTCCTGAAATTTCATGTTGGTGGTTTTCCAGGCACATACTCAGCTGTAGTCTTGGGTGTTTCATTCATGATTTTTAGGGTACTGATTTCTTTTTTCTCTTTTTGAGTTTAACCTTCTGTTTCCCTTGCCACCTTTTTTTTTCTTTCTAACTGACCCTTCTTCTTCTTCTTTTTTTTTTTTTTTTTTGAGTTGGAGTCTCACCCTGTC